>NC_083379.1:21696875-22005000 GCF_031755915.1 Ziziphus jujuba | reverse complement strand
TCGAGGGCAAGGATACTTGGTTGGCCTTTGGCAGATTGGGTTGTGTGCAATCAGTTTAGGATGGGTCATGCTGTATGCGATGCGTCTAAGTGGTGGTAGGACTGCGTGCGTTGGCAGGCTCCGTGCTTGGGCATCGAGCTGCTGACTCGTAGCTCTGTCAAAGTTTGCTACAAGGGTGTTGTGCTCCTTGGCTACTCAGTTCTTGTGTCGCCTACCTAGCGAAATGGAACTGGTCATCCCTAGATGTCTCTTTCCTTCATGTGCCCCCCAATGGGCTCTATGAGGACATGACAGTGGCCTCGTGCCCCTAGCAAGCCTCACCTGGTTGTGTTGCTGCCAAGGTGCATGAGCCCCCATCGGGTCCCTCGGATGCAGAATATTGAATGTCCTATCCAAATCTTATTCGTACGATCGTTAATTCTGTGGTAGCCTTCTGAGTGAACTCGGTATCGACGTCGCTTATGAATGCTACGTGGTTGATCCTATTAGTAGTTATATGCTTGTCTTAAAGATTAAGCCATGCATGTGTAAGTATGAACTGATTCAGACTGTGAAACTGCGAATGGCTCATTAAATCAGTTATAGTTTGTTTGATGGTACCTGCTACTCAAATAACCATAGTAATTCTAGAGCTAATACCTACAACAAACCCGGACTTCTGGAAGGGATGCATTTATTAGATAAAAGGTCGATGCGGGCTTTACCCGTTGCTCTGATGATTCATGATAACTCGAAGGATCGCATGGATTTAGTGCCAGCTATGCATCATTCAAATTTATGCCCTATCAACTTCGATGGAAGGATAGTGACCTAATATGGTTGTGATGGGTGACAGAGAATTAGGGTTTGATTCTGAAGAGGGAGCCTAAGAAACGGCTACCACATCCAAGGAAGGCAACAAGCACATAAATTACCCAGTCCTGACATGAGGAGGTAGTGACAATAAATAACAATACCAGGCTCAATGAGTCTAGTAATTGGAATGAGTACATTCTAAATCTTTTAACAAGGATCCATTGGAGAGCAAGTCTGGTGCCAGCAGTCGCGGTAATTCCAGCTCCAATAGCTTATATTTAAGTTGTTGCAGTTAAAAAGCTCGTAGTTAGACCTATGAATGGGTCAATTGATCCGCCTTTTGGTGAGCACCGAGCAACTCATCCCTTCTACAGGCGATATGCTCCTAGCCTTAACTGGCCGCGTTGTGCCTCCAGTGCTGTTACTTTGAAGAAATTAGAGTGCTTAAAGTAAGCCTACTGTCACAGGCCTAACTTTTCCAACACTCGCGTGTGGCATTTAGCACCTGCCTTGCCCACAAGCTAACACAATGTAGAAGCTAAGATTAGTAAAGTAGGAAGTAGGAGAGTTTGAGAGAATGTGAAAAATACTTGTATTGCTTGAATTCTTGGATATATTACAAATGAGAGTCCAACCCTTTATAGAGAAGGCTTGGCACGTATCATAAGAATACAATGTTCTAGATATGTACACATGGCATACACCTAAATGAGGTTCTAGAGTATTCTACTAAATATTTACAAGGATTATTCTAGAAAGATTCCTATCTACAATAGTCTAGATTTCTCTTGAATCTTCTAAAATCCTCCGGGCTTCTTTTGAATCTTCATGGAGAGTGTAGAACCTTCCTGCTAAACCTTAAGTATTTCACCCCTTTTGCATGGAACGTGACACTCTCCCACATCTAATCTCGCGACGGCCTTGTTGCATCTTCTGAATACATTAGCATGGGATAACATCATAGGATTTCGGTCCTATTCTGTTGTCTTTCAAGATTGGAGTAATGATTAACAGGGACAGTCAGGGGCATTCATATTTCATAGTTAGAGGTGAAATTCTTGTATTTATGAAAGATGAACAACTATGAAAGCATTTGCCAAGGATGTTTTCATTAATCAAGAATAAAATTTGGGGGCTCGAAGATGATCAGATACTATCCTAGTCTCAACCATAAACGATGCTGACCAAGGATCGACAATTGTTGCTTATAGGACTCCACTAGCACCTTATGAGAAATCAAAGTTTTTAGGCTTCGGGGGGGGGGGGGGGGGGGGAGTATCATCGCAAAGGGCACCACCAGGAGTGGAGCCTGCGGCTCAATTTGACTCAACATAGGAAAACTTACCAGGTCCAGACATAGTAAGGATTGACAGATTAAGAGCTCTTTCTTGATTCTATGGGTGGTGGTGCATGGCCGTTCTTAGTTGGTGGAGCGATTTGTCTGGTTAATTCCATTAATGAACGAGACCTCAGCCTGCTAACTAGTCATATGGAGGTGACCCTCCGCGGCAAGCTTCTTAGAAGGACTATGGCCGCATAGGCCAGCGAAGTTTGAGGCAATAACAGGTCTGTGATGCCCTTAGATGTTCTCGGCCGCACACGCAATACATTGATGTATTCAACGAGTCTATGGCCATGGCTGACAGGCACGGGTAACCTTTGAAATTTCATCATGATGGGGATAGATCATTGCAATTGTTGGTCTTCAATGAGGAATTCCTAGAAAGCACGAGTCATCAGCTCGCGTTGACTACATCCCTGCCCATTGTACACACCGTCCGTCGCTCTTACCGATTGAATGATCCGGTAATGTGTTCAGATTGAGGTGACGTGGGTGGTTCACTGCCCACAACATCCCGAGAAGTCCACCGAACCTTATCATTTAGAGGAAGGAAAAGTCGTAACAAGGCTTCCATAGATGAACTTGCAGAAGGATCATTGTTGAAACCTACCCAGCAAAACACCCGGCAAACCCATGAAAAACACACAGGGGACCTCCGGGACTCGAGCCCTAGAGCCCTGATACGAACCTAGACGACCTGCTCCTAAACCCATATTATATTAGCTCGGATCTTAATTAAGTTCAAGTTCTAATGGAATTGACCTTAACCCCTAACCAACTTGTGGTTAGAAACCTTGGTATAATGTAAACGTCACAATAGGGGATGAAAAACCTATTGATAAGTCAAGCTAAAACAACCAATTCTCTAATGGTGTTTTAGGTGTTCTCAAAGAACAAAGAGATAATTAATCTCACAAGTATTTTCTCAATCAAATCAAAGTTGTATTCTTATTGAAAAAATTAAACCTTTAAATAGGCTTTGAAAGTAACAAAATAAACCCCAAAAACCCTAGGAAAAACCGGCCACACAATGAAGAGTTCTAGCTTGACCGAATCTTTCCTTTTCCTAATCTAATTAATTAATTCCCTTATTTTCAATTAGGAATTAATTAATTTACAAACAAAATAATAAAATAAAAACTTTCCTAAACTTATTTGTCTAGCAAATATATAAAAACCCAAAAAGAAAAGTCAAACACAAATCAGAAAACGAGTTGACTAGTTTGACAACTAGGCTGACTTATGTCTGATGTCCGAGCTAACTTATGTCTACCTGATGTCCGAGCTAATTTATGTCTTTTCGAGCTAACTAATGTCTGTCCGAGCTAAGTTATGTCCGATGTCCAAAGTTCGAGGTCAGATGTCCGAGGCATGGGTGTTCTATATAAAATGTCCAATGTATGGGTGTCCAATGTAAAATATCTGATGTATCAGCCTCCACCACTTGGATACTAAAAACAGGTCTTTTATCTTCAGGTATGGACAAGCCCTTTTGAGAATGAATTACTTTCTGGATAAAGGCAGCAAAGTTGTCCTTAAACCTCTTAGCTTGAGCTCTAGTGATCGGTCCAATCTCCATCCGTATCGGATAAGTACCCCATTGAGTTGTCGATTGTGCAAGCTCGGGCGGATTCGCATCATTCTCCTCCTCTTGAAAAGGATTTGCTCTCAAATCAAAGTCATCACCTGCAGCAAAAGAAGACAAATTAGCAACATTTAATGTAGCACTAACATTATACTCATCTGGTAAATCAAGTTTGTAAGCATTGTCATTTATTCGGTCCAAAACTTGAAAAGGTCCATCGCCTCTCGGCATCAATTTTGATTTCCGCTGTTCGGGAAACCTTTCCTTCCTCAAGTGTAACCAAACCCAATCCCCAGGTTAAAAAACAACCTATTTTCATCCTTGGTTAGCATTCCTTGCATATTGCTCGATCCTCCTCTCAATATTTGCCTTAATCTTTTCATGAATCTGCTTAACAAAATCAGTTTTTTGTTTCCCATCTAGATTAGCACGTTCACTTAAAGGTAAAGGTGTTAGATCTATTATAAGAACTGATTTTGTTTCCCAGCTGAATGCAAAGACCCATTATAAGAAAATTCAACATGTGGCAAACAATCCTCCCAAGTTCTCAAATTTCGACTAATTAATGCTCTCAATAATGCAGACAAAGTTCTATTCACTACTTCGGTTTGTCCATCAGTTTGTGGATGACAAGTAGTTGAAAATAAAAGCTTGGTACCTAACTTAGCCCACAAAGTTTTCCAAAAATTACTTAAGAATTTAGCATCCCTATCCGAAACAATAGTTCTTGGCATTCCATGCAATCTCACAATTTCCTTGAAAAGTAAATTAGCAACATTGGATGCATCATCAGTTTTATTACATGCAAAAAATGTGTCATCTTAGAAAACCTATCTACTACAACAAATATTGAATCCTTACCTGTCCTTGACCTAGGAAAACCAAGAATAAAATCCATAGACAAATCTACTCAAGGATAGGTAGGAATCGGCAAAGGCTTGTACAATCCATGCGGCTTCAATGTTGATTTTGTTTTTCAGCACTTCAAACATCTTTCACAAATTCTCTCAACATCTCTCCTCATGTTAGGCCAATAAAAATGTTCTTACAGCAATGATAAAGTTTTAAAAACACCAAAATGACCCATTAAACCACCCCCATGATACGAACCTAGGACGACCTACTCCTAAACCCGTATTATATTAGCCCGAATCTCAATTAAGTTCAAGTTCTAATGGAATAGACCTCAACCCCTAACCAACCTGCGGTTAGAAACCTTGGTATAATGTAGATTCCACAATAGGGGATTGAAAACCCTATTGATAAGTCAAGCTAAAACAACCAATTCCCTAATGGTGTTTTAGGTGTTCTCAAAGAACAAAGAGATAATTAATCTCACAAGTATTTTCTTAATCAAATCAAAGTTAATTCTTATTGATAACTAAGCCTTTAAATAGGCTTTGAAAAGACAACTTAAAAACCCTAGAACATAAAGAAAACGGGCCACCACACATAAAGAAACCTAGTTGGCCGAAACTATACTTCCTTTCCTAATATAAGTTTGATTAATTAATTCATTTATATTAAATTAGTAATTAATTAATTTACAATGGAAAGAATAAATTAAAAACCTTCCTAAAGTTATTTGTCCAGAAAATAAATAAATAAAAGCCAAAAAGTAATGGTAGTTTCCTAAAACAAAAAGTAAAAACAAATTAGGAAACTAAGAATGCTAGCCTTTTTTATCAAGTTGACTTTGATCAATCTTTGACCTCTTTGAGCTCTAAATCAGCTTCTAGATGCTTTGTAGGATGCCAAATAAGCTGAATATGAAGGCCCACATGTTGCCAATACTTGGAAAAATAAGAAAAGGCTAATACAATAAAATACAGTAAAGCCAGTAAGCAATACATTGGTGGTAGTCTACTTGAACTTGGCAATTTAAGTTCTTCAAAGTTAGTTTGATCATTAAAATAGTTTTCTTTATATATCATGACCAGCAAGGGTTTCGTACATTCAATAGCCTTATTAATATTCCCAAAACTCAAATAAAAATTCTAGTTTTTCCTCTCTTTTCTTTCTTTTCTTTTTCTTCCCTCGGTTTGGCTCTCATTTGTGGAAATCTCCAGATTTTTGGTGCTCTCGGGTTTGCTCTCTTTTCTCACCCCCCCCCCCCCCCCTCTCAGCTTTCTCTTGGTTTTTCCACTCGATTTGGGTTTTAGAAAGCTTACCTTGATCAACAACCTCAATCTCATCTTCTTGAAAGGATGGTGAAGCCATTGGTGCCATACTTGTTTTCGCCTTGAGTTTTTCGGCCTCCCTCCTTTGTTGCATTTGTAGTTAATCTTTGTAGACCTCCTTAGGAGTCAAAGGCTCTAGCTTGATTTTCTTCCCTTTAAACCTGAAAACAACACTATTTTCTCGACCAAAATGAGTAGCATCTTTGTCAAATTGCCATGGTCTACCTAGTAAAATATGTCTGGCATGCATTGGTACAATGTCACACAAGACAACATCCTCATATCTACCTATATTAAATTTAACTTTGGCTTGCTTATTTACCCTCATCTCACCACTATCATTTAACCATTGTAACCTATAGGGTTCTGGATGCTTAATTGTTTTCAAGCCTAATTTATCAACTACAAGATTACTTATCACGTTGGTACAACTCCCACTATCTATAATCATGCTACAAATCTTACCTTGTATTTCACAGCGAGTGTGGAAGATGTTTTCTCTTTGTATCTGCTCCTCATCTTTGTAGACAGCAAGTACTCTCCTTGAAACCAAGCTCAACTTGGCATTAGATGCGTCTACTGGTTCGGCTTCATCATCATTGCATTCCTCCTCTTGCTCATCATCACCCTTTAATACCATGATTCTTCGATTTGGGCATTGACTGGCTATGTGTCCTCTTCCTTCACACTGAAAGCAAATTATTTCTCTGGACTTTTGAGGTTTAGGATCAGATTTTATCTCACCTCTAAGTGCTTGGACAGATTCGGTCTTGGCCTCACTTTTTGACCGATTGGTACTTTCTTCTCTAGCTTTCGGTTTTGGTTTGATTTCATTAGCTGAATTGTTTCTCCAGCCACTTGAATTGAATCTCCCACTGCTGGAAACTCCTCCAAGCCGTGACCCTACACCCCTCCTCTTGAATTGGTGCTCAAGCTTAATGGCAACATGCAACATCTCCTCCAATTCCAAGTATTGTTACAATTCAAGCTGGTTGGCAATGTCACGGTTCAAACCACCAAGAAATCTCGCCATTGTTACCTCTCTATCCTCATTCATATTTAGCCTCATCATGAGCATCTGATACGAACCTAGGACGACCTGCCTCTAAACCCGTATTATATTAGCCCGGATCTTAATTAAGTTCAAGTTCTAATGGAATGAACCTCAACCCCTTATCAACCTGTGGTTAGAAACCTTGGTATAATGTAGGCGCCACAATAGGGGATGGAAAACCTATTGATAAGTCAAGCTAAAACAACCAATTCTCTAATGGTGTTTTAGGTGTTCTCAAAGAACAAAGAGATAATTAATCTCACAAGTATTTTCTTAATCAAATCAAAATTGTATTGTTATTGATCACTAAGCCTTTAAATAGGCTACAAAGCCACGAAATAAAACCCTAGAACATAAAGAAAACCAGCCACCACACATAAAGAAACCTAGTTGGCCGAAACTATACTTCCTTTCCTAATCTAAGTTTGATTAATTAATTCCTTTATATTAAATTAGGAATTAATTAATTTACAATGGAAAGAATAAAATGAAAACCTTCCTAAAGTTATTTGTCCAGAAAATAAATAAATAAAAGCCAAAAAGTAATGGTAGTTTCCTAAAACAAAAAGTAAAAACAAATTAGGAAACTAAAAATGCTAGCCTTTTGATCAAGTAGACTTTGATCAATCTTTGACCTCTTTGAGCTTCAAATCAGCTTCTAGATTCTTTTTAGGATGCCAAATAAGCTGAATATGAATTCCCACACGTTGCCCATGCTTGGAAAAATAAGAAAAGACTAATACAGTAAAATACAGTAAAGCCAGCAAGCAATACAGCAAATTCGGCCAAATTGTTGATGCTGTCCATACAAGCCCTTTTTGATTGCATTTAAGGCTGATTTAAATTGATTCCATGACCTCTTAGGCATATTTATTGAACCCATAAAGCATTGGAACCATTTCATGCTTCCCGGAGTCCAAAAATGTACCAAAACCGTCACCCGGGTCCGTATCGGCTTCCACCACTTGGATGCTTCGAATAGGCTTCGTATCTTCAAATGTGGACAAGCTCTGTTGAGATTGATTACCCTCTGTATAGATACTCCCAGGTTGCTCTTAAATCTCTTAATTTGAGCTCTTGTGATTGGCCTAGTCTTCATCCGTGTCGAGTCAACACCCCAGCAGGTTATCAGTGGAGCGGGCTCGGGCGGAATCACATCATTCCCCTCCTCTTGAAAAGGATTTGTCCTCAAATCAAGATCATCACCTGCAGCAAAAGGAGTTAAATCAGCAACATAAAATGCAGCACTCATGTTATACTCACCCGGTAAATCAAGCTTGTAGGCATTCTTGTTATTCGGCTCCAAAACTTGAAAAGGTCCATCCTTAGGCGGCATGAGCTTTGACTTTCTTTGATTAGCAAACCTTTCCTTTTGTAAGTGCAACAAAACCAATTCTCCTGGGTCAAACACTATTACAACAAAATCTAGAAATACGTGCTCATTATGGTAAAAATTACACTTTTTAAAGTTAGCAAGCAATATTTCCCAAATTTTCAAATTGCCACTAAGTAAAACTCTCAACAATGCAGATAAAGTTCTATTCAATAAAGACATCTTTAAATAAGTATCCTTAAAATTCATGGTTAGCAATGATTTCTTATTACAATTACTTTATTAACATCACCAAAGCTAAGATAAAAATTTATATTTTTCCTTTCTTGTCTTCCTTTTCCTTTCTCATTCACGGCCATCTCACCTTCCTCACTCTCGGCTTTTGCACCAAATTTTTCACTCTTGGTTTTATTAAAATTTTTCCACACAACCTGAGTATTAGAAGACTTACCTTGGACAGCAAGCTCACCTTTTCCCTCTTGATTGGATGGTAGTCCACTTGGAATTTCATTTGGGAAGACATCTCCAAATTCCTTCAAAAGAGAAATCATTGAACTGGGCAATTCAAGTTCTTCAAAGTTAGTTTGATCATTAAAATAATTTTCTTTATAAATCATGACCAGCAAAGGTTTCTTACACTCAATAACCTTATTAATATCCCCTAAACTCAAATAAAAGTTGCTACTTGACCTTTCCTTTCTTTCTTTTTCTTTCTCCCCCTTGGATTGGCGCAAACCTTTGAATTTCCCTTCCTTCTCCAAGCTCTCGAGTTGGCCACTTTCTTTCCCCTTTCTTTCAGTTTTTCCTTGATCTTTCCACTCAATATGAGTCTTAGAAACCTTACCTTGATCAACAACCTCAATCTTACCTCCTTGAAAGGATGGTGAAGCCGTTGGTGCCATACTTGCTTTTTCCTTGAGCTTTTCGGCTTCTCTCCTTTGTTGCATTTGTAATTGGTCTTTGTAAACCTCTTTAGGAGATAATGGTTCCAGCTTGACCTTCTTCCCTTTAAACCTGAAAACAATACTATTTTCTCGACCAAAATGAGTAGCATCTTTATCAAATTGCCATGGCCTACCTAATAGTATATGTCTAGCAATCATGGGTACAATATCACATAAAACTACATCCTCATATCTACCTATACTAAATTTTACTTTGGCTTGTATGTTTACTTTCATCTCACCACTATCATTAAGGCATTGTAATCTATAAGGTTCTAGATGTTTAATAGTTGTTAAGCCTAATTTATCAACTACAATGTTACTAATTACATTTGTACAACTTCCACTATCAATAATCGTACTACAAATCTTACCTTGAATTTTAAATCGGGTGTGGAAGATATTCTCTCTTTGAATTTCATCCTCATCTTTGTATGCAGCTAGTACTCTCCTAGAAAGCAAGTTTAATTCAACATTGGATGCTTGCAAGGTTTCGGGTTCATCCTCCAAGTCCTCCTCCTCTTGCTTGGCTTCATCCTCACTTTCTTCACTTTCCGATTCTAGCTCGTCATTGCCCTTTAACACCATGATTCTTCTATTTAGGCATTGGCTAGTGAAGTGTCCTCATCCCTGGCACTTAAAACACACAATTTCATGAGTTTTAGAAGGCTTAGGATAATATTTACCTTCACTTTTGTGTGCTTGGACAGATTCGGTTCTAGTCTCCTTCCTTGGCCAGTTTGAACTTTCTTCTTTGACTTTCGGCTTTGGCTTGCTTTCATAGATGGGATTGTTCCTCCAGCCACTTGAATTGGACCTTCCACTGTTGGAAACACCTCCAAACCATGATCTTACACCCCTCCTCTTGAATTGATGCTCTAATTTAATGGCCACATGCAACATCTCCTCCAATTCCACATATTGTTGCAATTCTAGTTGATTGGCTATTTCACAATTCAAACCACCAAGAAACCTTGCCATGGTTGCTTCCCTATCTTCATTCAAGTTCAATCTCATCATAAGCATCTCCATCTCCTTGTAATAATCCTCCACGGATCCATGCCCTTGAGATAAAAATTGAAGTCTTTGATGCCGCAACCTATGATAGTGTGATGGTACGAATCGCTTCCGCATGGCTCATTTCATTTGTCGCCATGTAGTAATCAAGTCATCACTAACTCTCCTTCGGGTGTTTTACTCATTGGTCCACCATTGGAGTGCATAATGGCCAAACTCCATTGCTGCCAATTTCACCTTCTTAGCCTCTGAATAATTATGGTGGTCAAATATCATCTCCATCTTTTCTTCCCACTCCAAATATGCTTCGGGGTTACTTTTTCCCATGAATGGTGGGATGTTGATCTTGATATTGCTAAGATTGTCATCTTTTTCTTCCCTCCTATATCTTCCACGACCAGCTCTATCTTAGATAGCAAAAGTTTCATCCATACCTTCCTCAAAGTCTCCACCGAATGGCTCCTCATCAAATTCCTCTCTCGGTCTCTCGCGACCTCCTCGTCCTCGGCCTTGTCCTCCATGGAATTCTTGCCTATTTCCTATGTTCGAAATTCCCTGGGAAACTTCTAGCCTTCCCATCCTTTGATTCACATGCTCAACTTGAGCACTAACCCGCTGTATTGACTCCAAAACAGCTCTCATGTCCACTTGGTCTCCACTCCCGGTAGCTCGGGCATTGCCATGGAATGCTACGGACTCCTCCTCATTGATCCTCAAAGGTGGATCTCCTCTCCTCATTCTTGATTCTGTCATATTAGTATAATAATGCAATAAAAATAAAATAGGACCTTACCAATTTCACTCCCATACGTTTTTCACTCAAACAAGGTCTCGACACTCGTGTTTGCACACTTGTTTCGGCTTTTACCCTCTTTTAAGCTCAAACACTCTTGCCTTTTTCCACTCAATGAATTATCTCAAAGTTCTAATTAAAACACCCACAAAACAGCAATTAGATCACTAGTATGTTTTAATTAAACTTATCAACAAAACAGTAAGCAAAAGGTAGGCAATACCAAAAGAATCCAACAAATCCTAATTGTTCAGCTTTCTAAACAAGAAAACACATAAAATAATGGGAAAACGTTGGAATTTTTGAAAACTGCACCAGATGGTAGTAGATTATGAGTTCAAGAATAAAATTCCAGGAAAAGAAATTCAAATACGAACAAGAATCAAATTGAACAAAAAAAATATATATATATAGAATAGTTGTTGGTTGTTGTTCTTTGTAATTCAAGTTTTGTATCAAAACCTTTAACTGATTTTAATCCAAATAATTTAGCACTCAAACTCATATATCCAGCAACAAAAATAACTCTCCAGAAACTCCAAATATGGAATAAATAATTAGCAAAGCAGCAGTTACAAAAAAATTTCCAGCAACAAACTTCAACACCAATTTTCAACAAACCGATATATATAATTTTTTTTTATTCGGCTTTTTTTTTTCTCTTTTTTTTTTTTTTTCACTCACTGAATATCAGACACAACTGCAGTAGCAAGAATTAACAACAAATTTGCAATTCCAACTCCAAAAATTCACCAAACCCGTGACCTCCAAATAAACACAAATGTGCAGTTTTTTTTTTTTTTTTAAATGTTGCCGCAAACTCTTTTTTTTTTTTTTTTTAATATATGAATGCCAATATTTAAGACTAAAACAGCAAAGAAAAATCAACAAAAACCAAAATTAACAAGAACAATGATGAAAAAAACAACCAACAAACTAGAAAACAAAAATACGATAAAACTAGGAAATCCTAATTCAACTAGGAATGAATTTTTTTTATTTTTTTTTAATGATGCAGAACGTGTATGATGATAGAAGCAACCTTAACCTAATGCTAAAATTTCAGAATAACACAAAAACAAATAAAGCAAATAATGATAGATCAAACTTGAACAAAATTTAGCTCTCATACCGAACGATACGAACCTAGGACGACATGCTCCTAAACCCGTATTATATTCGCCCGGATCTTAATTAAGTTCAAGTTCTAATGGAATGAACCTCAACCCCTTATCAACCTGTGGTTAGAAACCTTGGTATAATGTAGACACCACAATAGGGGATGGAAAACCTATTGATAAGTCAAGCTAAAACAACCAATTCTCTAATGGTGTTTTAGGTGTTCTCAAAGAACAAAGAGATAATTAATCTCACAAGTATTTTCTTAATCAAATCAAAGTTGTATTGTTATTAATCACTAAGCCTTTAAATAGGCTACAAAGCCATGAAATAAAACCCTAGAACGTAAAGAAAACCGGCCACCACACATAAAGAAACCTAGTTGGCCGAAACTATACTTCCTTTCCTAATCTAAGTTTGATTAATTAATTCCTTTATATTAAATTAGGAATTAATTAATTTACAATGGAAAGAATAAAATAAAAACCTTCCTAAAGTTATTTTTCCAGAAAATAAATAAATAAAAGCCAAAAAGTAATGGTAGTTTCCTAAAACAAAAAGTAAAAACAAATTAGGAAACTAAAAATGCTAGCCTTTTGATCAAGTTGACTTTGATCAATCTTTGACCTCTTTGAACTTCAAATCAGCTTCTAGATTCTTTTTAGGATGCCAAATAAGCTGAATATGAAGTCCCACACGTTGCCCATGCTTGGAAAAATAAGAAAAGACTAATACAGTAAAATACAGTAAAGCCAGCAAGTAATACAGCAAATTCGGCCAAATTGTTGATGCTGTCCATACAAGCCCTTTTTTATTGCATTTGAGGCTGCTTTAACTTGATTCCATGACCTCTTAGGCATATTTATTGAACCTATAAAGCATTGGAACCATTTCATGCTTCCCGGAGTCCAAAAATGTACCAAAACCGTCACCCGGGTCCGTATCGGCTTCCACCACTTGGATGCTTCGAATAGGCTTCGTATCTTCAAAAATGGATAAGCTCTGTTGAGATTGATTACCCTCTGTATAAATACTCCCAGGTTGCCCTTAAATCTCTTAATTTGAGCTCTTGTGATTGGCCTAGTCTTCATCCGTGTCGAGTCAGCACCCCAGTGGGTTATCGGTGGAGTGGGCTCGGGCGGAATCACATCAGCATCTCCATCTGTTTGTAATAATCCTACACAGACCTACTTCCTTGAGACAAAGATTGAAGCCTTTGGTGCAGCAACCTATGGTAATGTGATGGCACAAACTACTTTCTCATGGCTCCTTTCATTTGTCGCCATGTTATGATCAAGTCATCACCAACTCTCCTCCGGGTGCCTTGCTCATTTGTCCACCATTGGAGTGCATAATGGCCAAACTCCATTACTGCCAACTTCACCTTCTTACCCTCCAAATAATTATGGCAGTCGAATATCATCTCCATCTTTTCTTCCCATTCCAGATATGCCTCGTGATCACTTTTTCCCGTGAATGGAGGGATGTTGATCTTGATATTGCTAAGATTGTCATCTGTTTCTTACCTCCTATACCTTCCATGGCTAGCTCTCTCTTGCACAGCAAAGGTTTCGTCCATGCCTTCCTCAAAGTCTCCACCGAAATTCTCCTCCTCAAATTCCTCTCTCGGTCTTTCACGGCCTCCTCGTCCTCGACCTCGACCGTCATGGAATTCTTGCCTATTTATTCTGTTTGGAATTCCTTGGGAAACTTCTAGCCTTCCCATCCTTTGATTCATGTGCTCAACTTGAGCACTCACCTGCTGTAATTGTTCCAAAACAGCTTTCAATTCCGTTTGCTCACCACTCCCAGTAGCTCGTGGATCACCATGAAATCCTACGGACTCCTCTTCATTAATTCTCAGTGGTGTGTCTCCTCTTCTTATTCTAGAATCTACCATGTTAGTAAAATACTACAAAAATAAAATAAATCCTCACAATATTCACTGCCTTATGTGTTTCACTAAAACAAGGTCTCAACACTCGTGTTTGCACATTAGTTTTGGCTATTACCCTCTTTTAAGCTCACACTCTCTTGCCTTTTTTTTTCACTCAAAGAATTAACTCAAAATTCTAATTAAAACACCCACAAAATAGCAATTACATTACAAGTATGTTTTAATTAAACTTATCAATAAAACAGTAGCTAAAATTAGGCAATCCAAAAGAATTCAACAAAACCTAGTTTTCGGCTTTTCTAGGTGAAATAAAGCAAATTAATGAGAAAACTTTGGAATTTTGAAGAACTGGACCAGATGGTAATATATTATGAGTTCAAGAATAAAATTCTAGAAAAAGAAATTCAAATACGAACAAGAATCAAAGAGAACAAAAATATAGAAAAGTTGTTGGTTGTTGTTCTTTGTAATTCAAGTTTTTTATCAAATCCTTTAACTAATTTTAATCCAAATAATTTAAGCACCCAAAATCCAAATATCCAACAGCAAAAACAATTCCCCAGCAACTCAAATATTGAATAAATATTCAAAAAACCAGCAGCTCCAACAAATTTCCAGCAAACAAATCAAACTCCAACAAACCGAAATATTTTTCTTTTTTTCTTCTTTTTTTTTAACTCGGCTTTACCTCTTCTTTTTTTTTTTTTTAACTCATAGAACATAAACAACTGCAGTAGCAAGAATAATTACCAAAATTGCAATTCTAACTCCAAAACAAACACCAAACCCGTGACCTTCCAATCAAAAATTCAAATTGTGCGATTTTTTTTTTTTTTTATATGTTGCTGCAAACCCTTCTTTTTTAAAATATATATATATATATATATATGAATGCAAATATTTAAGACTAAAACCGCAAAGGAAAATCAACAAAAACCAAAATTATCAAGAATAATGATGAAAAACAACCAACAAACTAAGAAACAAAAATATGATAAAACTAGAAAATCCTAATTCAACAAGGAATGAATTTTATTTTTTTTTTAATGATGCAGAACGTGTATGATGATAGAAGCAAACTTAGCCTAAAATTTCATATTAACACAAATATAAATAAAGCAAAAAAAGATAGATCAAACCTGAACAAAATTTGGCTCTGATACCAAATGATACGAACCTAGGAAGACCTGCTCCTAAACCCGTATTATATTAGCTCAGATCTTAATTAAGTTCAAGTTCTAATGGAATTGACCTCAACCCCTAACCAACCTGTGGTTAGAAACCTTGGTATAATGTAGACGCCACAATAAGGGATGGAAAACCTATTGATAAGTCAAGCTAAAGCAACCAATTCTCTAATGGTGTTTTTAGGTGTTCTCAAAGAACAAAGAGATAATTAATCTCACAAGTATTTTCTCAATCAAATCAAAGTTGTATTCTTATTGAAAAAATTAAACCTTTAAATAGGCTTTGAAAATAACAAAATAAACCCTAAAAACCCTAGGAAAAACTGGCCACACAATGAAGCGTTCTAGCTTGACCGAATCTTTCTTTTTCCTAATCTAATTAATTAATTCCTAATTGAAAATAAGGGAATTAATTAATTTACAAACAAAATAATAAACTAAAAACTTTCCTAAACTTATTTGTCCAGCAAATAAATAAAAACCCAAAAAGAAAAGTCAAACGCAAATCAGAAAATGAGTTGACTACTTTGACAACTAGGCTGACTTATGTCTGATGTCTGAGCTAACTTATGTCTGCCTGATGTCCGAGCTAACTTATATCTGTCCGAGCTAACTTATGTCTGTCCGAGCTAACTTATGTCTGTCCGAGCTAAGTTATGTCCGATGTCTGAAGTCCGAGGTCAGATGTCCGAGGCATGGATGTCCGATATAAAATGTTCAATGTATGGGTGTCTGATGTAAAATATCTGATGTATCAGCCTCCACCACTTGGATACTTAAAACAGGTCTTTTATCTTCAGGTATGGACAAGCCCTTTTAAGAATGAATTACTTTCTGGATAAAGGCAGTAAGGTTGTCCTTGAACCTCTTAGCTTGAGCCCTAGTGATTGGTCCAGTCTTCATCCTTATCGGATTAGTACCCCATTGAGTTGTCGTTTGTGCGAGCTCGGACGGATTCGCATCAAGCCCTCTTTGGTCGGGATTTTGCATCTAGTGCCTCACTCGTCGATGCACGGTTGCAGTATTCCCGGCCGCACAAACGAACAAGGAACACCTGACGAATTGGCATTCACCCCCCACCCCAGAGATGGTGTGTGGTCGGGGTGTACATCGTATTCTTTATTATATGTCAAAACAACTCTCAGCAACGGATATCTCAGCTCTCGCATCAATGAAGAGCATAGCAAAATGCGATACTTGGTGTGAATTGTAGAATCCCATAAACCATCAAGTTTTTGAAGCAAATTGCCCCCGAAGCCATTAGGCCGAGGGCACGTCTTCCTGGGCATCACACAACATTGCCCCCCCAACCTCAACCTCGAGGGGAAGAGGGGCGGATGCTGGCCTCCCGTGTGCCATGGTCCGCGGCTAGCTAAAATGCAGGTCCTCAGAGACGAGTGCAGCAACAATCAATGGTTGTCCAACCCTCAGCTCCCTGCTGCATGCCCGAATCATTGTTGCGGCCCTACAGAGACCCCAATGCGCTGCCAATGCGGCATCTCGAACACCACCCCAGGTCAGGCGGGGCTACTCGCTGAGTTTAAGCATATCAATAAGCAGAGGAAAAGAAACTTATAAGGATTCCCTTAGTAACGGTGATTGAACCAGGAACAGCCCAGGTTGAGAATCGAGCACCCTCGGTGCTTGAATTATAGTCTAAAGAAGCGTCTTCAACAGTGGACCAGGCTCAAGTCCCCTGGAAGGGGGCGTCGGAGATGGTAAGAGCCCCGTCATGCTCGAACCCTGTTGCACCACGAGGCGCTGTCAGCAAGTCAGGTTGTTTGGGAATGCAACCCAAATCAGGTGGTAAATTCATCCAAGGCTAAATATGGGCGAGACACCGATAGCAAACAAGTACCACAAGGGAAAGATGTAATGGACTTTGAGAAAAGAGTCAAAGAGTGCTTGAAATTGTCAGGAGGGAAGCGGATGGTAGTCGATGATCCACCTCGATCGGATGCGGAACGGTGAAAGCCGATCTGCCGATCGACTCGAGGCAAGGATCGATGCGGATTGCAGTGGCGACCCAAGCCCAGGTTGTAGATATGCCCATGGAGACATCGTCACCATGATCATGGTAGGCAACACGCACCATCAAGGCATGCTTCGGCACCTGTACTCTCCTGGTGTCGGCCTATGGGCTCCACATTCAACCCGTCTTGAAACACGGACCAAGGAGTCTGACATGTGTGCAAGTGAACAGGCCACTAAACCCGTAAGGTGCAAGGAAGCTGAATGGCGGGATCCCCATGTGTGTTACACCGCCGACCAACCTTGATCTTCTGAGAAGGGTTCAAGTGAGAGCATGCCTTTCAGGACCCGAAAGTTGGTGAACTATGCCTGAGCTGGGCAAAGCCAGAGGAAACTCTAGTGGAGGCCCATAATGATACTGATGTGTAAATCATTCATCTGACTTGGGTATAGGGGAGAAAGACTAATCGAACCGTCTAGTAGTTGGTTCCCTCCGTAGTTTCCCTTAAGATAGCTGGAGCCCGCAGACTAGTTCTATTGGGTAAAGCCAATGATTAGAGGCATCGGGGGTGCAATGCCCTCGAACTATTCTTAAACTTTAAATAGGTAGGATGGCATGGCTACTCCGTTGAGCAGCTCCATGGAATTGAAAGCTCCAAGTAGGCCATTTTTGGTAAGCAGAATTGGCGATGTGGGATGAGCTGGAAGCTGGGTTATGATGCCCAACTGCGCGTTAGTCTAGAACTCACAAAGGGTGTTGGTCGATTAAGAAAGCAGGACGGTGGTCATGGAAGTCGATATCTGATAAGGAGTGTGTAACAACTCACCTACCGAATCACACTACTAAAAAAAGGCCTTTCAGCAACCATTGGTTTTGGTTGCAGAATATACTGGTCGTTAAAAGTTTTTAGCAACCAGAAAAACATGGTCATTGCGTGGTCGCTTAAACGTTGTAACAAATTGTTTTTAGTTCCCAAAAAAATTTAGTCGTTAAAACTGAAAAATTTTAGCAACTAAATTTTGTTATTTTGATGACCAAATTTTAGTCTCTGAAGATCTCGAAAAAGTAACATTTTGACCAAATTTGGTAACATAAAATTATATAAGTGACCAATTTCACAATTATAAGTGACCACTATTATAGTCACTAAAAACAACATTTTGACACCAAATTGTTTGGTTAGTGAAAATACTTACAACAACCAACACAATGGTCACTTGTGATCTTTTACATATTCAAATTATGTTTAGCAACCAATATGTGTAGATTTTCAGTAACCAATAATTGTCTTACATGTATATAATTGTAATTACATAATTAAAACAATTATGTTGTGTAACATAGGCAATAAATCTCTAAACAATTCCAAATGGTGATGGCAATGGTGGGCAATGGTAGAGACAAATCTTGCGTTGAACTCATCATTGCATTAATTTTATACACGTACTCAATTCATTGAACTTGACCTTGGTCCTTAGATTCCTACTAGGCAAATATAAACATTTAAGAAAATTAATTTGTGAGTAAGAAAAACAAAACTGTTTTTGAATTTTTAGTAAAATGTAGTGAAAGTGATTACTATGGCTTATTAAGCAACCACACTACATGTCCTTGATCTGAATTTTCTAACTCTACATGGAAACATTATTATAACTGTAAAGCATCCCAAAAATAAATATAATAAAATGTATTTTAACACATAAAAAAAATTCTTTGTCCAAAAAACAGAAGCATGAAGAATAAAAATAGCATTAGCTAGTTAAACAAATCTATGTTTAGAGTTGTTTAGCACATAACAAACTGAGAGAAAACAGAAATGGTAGTTCCAACATAGATTTGTTAAACAAATCTTCGTCTTACCATAATTTTCACTAAAAGGCCCATAAGTTAGAGTTGTTTGGCACATTACAAGATATTATGTACAATAAAGTTATTTTCAGTTGACAAACTTGTAGTATGTTTTTATTTTAAGTGATAATATACTGTCCAAAAACTAATAGGCTATTTCTATTTCATCAATTCTCCATCTAAATGGATGTACATATATATATATATATATGTGGATAGATCATATGTCATAAAATCTTTGTTCTCTTTGAACAACTAAAACACCATTACAGAGTCAGTGTTTTAGTTTTGACTTATCAATAGGATATCCATCACCTATTATGGCGTCTTCATTATACCAAGATTTCTAATCATAGTTGGTTAGGATTTAAGGTTTTTCTATAAGAACTTGAACTTAATTGAGATCCAAGCTAATATCATAAGGGTTTAGGCGCGAGTCGACCTAGGTTAGTATCATTTAGTATCAGAGCCAAATTTTGTTCACGTTTGATCTATCTTTATTTGCTTTATTTTGTTTTGTGTTAATCAGCAGTTTTAGCATTAAGTTAAGGTTGCTTCTATCATCATACACATGTTGTATAAAAAAAAAAATTCCTAGTCAAATTAGGTTTCCTTATTTTACCGTATTTTTGCTTCCTAGTTTGTTGGTCATTTTTTATCATTATTCTTGTTAATTTGATTTATTTTTTATTTTTCTTTGCTATTTTTTATCTCAATTATTTGCATTCATATATTCCCAAAAAAAAAAGAGAGAAAGAGGGGTTTGCGGCAACAAACAAAAACAAATTACAAAATTTGCAAGTTGAATTTTAGAGGTCATAGGTTTGTTGAAATTTTGATGTTGGAATTGCCATTTTGTTGTTAATTCTAGCTAATGCAATTGATTTTATGTTCTTTGAGTTAAAAAAAAATTAAAAAAAAAGCCGAATAAAAAAAAATCGGTTTGTTGAAATTTAGAGTTTGAAATTTGTTTGCTGGAAATTTGTTGGAACTACAGAGTTGTTGCTTATTTATTCAATATTTGGAGTTGCTGGAAGTTTAATTTTGCTGGTGAATATTTGAATTTTTGATGCTAAAACTATTAGATTAAAATTAGTTAAAGGATTTGATACAAAAACTTGAATTATAAAGAACAACAACCAACAACTATCCTATATTTTTGTTCGATTTGATTCTTGTTCATGTTGAATTTCTTTTTCTATATTTTATCCTTGAATTATTGGTTCATTCATATTCTGGATAGTTTTTATTTCATTCCAAAAAATTTCTTGTTGATTTACCTTGTTTTTGCTTAGAAAAGTCAAGAACTAGGTTTTATTAATTCACTCGGTATTGCTTGCTTTTTGCTACTGTTTTGTTGATAAGTTTAATTAAAACATACTTGTGATCTAATTGCTATTTAGGGGGTGTTTTAATCAGAACTTTGAGATAATTTTTAGAGTGGAGAAATGCAAGAGAGTGTGAGCTTAAACAAGGGTAAAAGCCGAAACTAGTGTGCAAACACGAGTGTCGAGACCTTATTTGAGTGAAACATATGAGGGAGTGAATTGGGTGAGGATTTATTTTATTTATGCAATATTTTTACTAACATGGCTGATTCAAGGATGAGATGAGGAGTAGGAGATGGCTCATTGAGAATTAATGAAAAGGAGTCTGTAGGATTCAAAGGTGATTCCCGAGCTATATGGATGAAAGATGAGCACACAGATATGCTGGTGATCTTGGGGCAATTACAGTAGATGAATGCTCACTTTGATAACCTAGATCAAAGGATGGATAGGTTGGAAACATCACGAGGAGGGCCAAATCCAAGGTTAGATGTACATGGAGGCCGAGATCGAGGTCGAGGAGGTCATGGCCGACCTAGAGAGGAATTCAGGGAAGACAATTTTGGAGATGACTTTGATGAGGGGTTTGATGAAATTTTGCTTACCAAGGAAGGCAAAACCATGGGAAACCAGCAAGGGAGGAGGATGATGATCTTGGAAATATTAAGATCAACATACCACCTTTCATGGGAAAAAGTGATCCGGAGGCATATTTGGAATGGGAGAAGCGTATGGAGATGATCTTCCATTGTCATAACTATTCAAAGGCTAAGAAAGTTAGATTGGCAGCTTTAGAGTTTGGTCATTATGCACTCCAATGGTGGACAAATGAGCAAAGTACCCAAAGGATAATTGGAGATAAACCTATCACTACTTGGCAACAAATGAAAGGAGCCATGAGAAAGAGATTTGTACTAAGTCATTACCATAGGTTGCTACATCAAAGGTTACAATCTTCATCTCAAGGAAATAGGTCTGTGGAGGATTATTAGAAGGAGATGGAGATGCTTATGATGAGATTGAGCATGAATGAGGATAGAGAAGCAACCATGGCACGGTTTCTAGGTGGGTTGAATCATGAGATAGCCAATCAATCATAATTGTAACAATATGTGGAGTTGGAAGAGATGTTGCATGTGGCTATCAAACTTGAGAATCAATTCAGGAAGAAAGTGATGTGATTCCGCCCGAGGCCGCTCAACCAATAACCCGCTAGGGTGCTAACTCGACACGGATGAAGACTAGGCCAATCACAAGAGCTCAAATTAAGAGATTTAAGGAAAACCTGGGAGTATTTATACAGGGGGTAATCAATCTCAATAGAGCTTGTCCATACTTGAAGATACAAAGCCTATTCTAAGCATCCAAGTGGTGCAAGCCGATACGGACCTGGGTGACGGTTTTGGTACATTTTTGGAGTCCGGGAAGCATGAAATGGTTCCAATGCTTTATGGGTTCAATACATATGCCTAAGAGGTCATGGAATCAAGTTAAATCAGCCTCAAATGCAATCATAAAGGGCTTGTACGGACAGCATCAACAATTTGGCCGAATTTGCTGTATTGCTTGCTGGCTTTACTATATTTTACTGTATTAGCCTTTTCTTATTTTTCCAAGCATGGGCAACGTGTGGGACTTCATATTCAGTTTATTTGGCATCCTAAAAAGCATCTAGAAGCTGATTTGAAGCTCAAAGAGGTCAAATATTGATCAAAGTCAACTTGATCAAAAGGCTAGCATTTTTAGTTTCCTAATTTGTTTTTACTTTTTGTTTTAGGAAACTACCATTACTTTTTGGCTTTTATTTATTTATTTTCTGGAAATATAACTTTAGGAAGGTTTTTATTTTATTCTTTCCATTGTAAATTAATTAATTCCTAATTTAATATAAAGGAATTAATTAATCAAACTTAGATTAGGAAATGAAGTATAGTTTCAGCCAACTAGGTTTCTTTATGTGTGGTGGCTGGTTTTCTTTATGTTCTAGGGTTTTATTTCATGGATTTGTAGCCTATTTAAAGGCTCATTTTTCAATAATAATACAACTTTGATTTGATTAAGAAAATACTTGTGAGATTAATTATCTCTTTGTTCTTTGAGAACACCTAAAACACCATTAGAGAATTGGTTGTTTTAGCTTGACTTATCAATAGGTTTTCCATCCCCTATTGTGGCGTCTACATTATACCAAGGTTTCTAACCACAGGTTGGTTAGGGGTTGAGGTCAATTCCATTAGAACTTGAACTTAATTAAGATCCGGGCTAATATAATACGGGTTTAGGAGCAGGTCATCCTAGGTTCGTATCAGAAAGGCACAAGTACAGGCTTAAAGTAGCATCCAACAGAGGGAGGTCAAATCTAAGTGCTTGGAGAAGCAATCCCACATATGATTACAAGCCAAAACCAAAACTAGGGGAAGAAAGCTCCAATCGGCCAAAAAGGGAGTCCAAAGCCGAATCTGTCTAAGCACCAAAGAATGAAGGTAAATCTGATCCTAAACCTTTTTAAACTTGTGACATTGTTTGTTTTAAGTGCCAAGGACAAGGACACATCGCTAGCCAATGCCCAAATAGGAGAATCATGATGTTGAAAGGTAGTGGTGAGTTAGAATCCGAAAGTGAAGAAAGTGTAAAAGAAGTCGAATTTGATGATGAAGAAGTTGGAGATGAAGGGCTCGACGAATCCAAAACACTGAAAGCATCTAGGGCTGAATTAAGTTTTATGGCAAGGAGGGTTCTAACCATGTACAAAGATGAGGATCAAATTCAAAGAGAGAACATCTTCCACACTCATTGTGAAATCCAAGGTAAGATTTATAGTATGATAATTGATATTGGAAGTTGCGCAAATGTAATTAGTAATGTTATGGTTGAAAAATTAGGCTTAGTAATGATTAAACATCTCAACCATATAGATTACAATGGCTTAATGATAGTGGTGAAATGAAAGTAAACAAATAAGCCAAAGTAAATTTCAGCATTAATAAATATGTGGATGTTGTTTTGTGTGATGTTGTGCCTATGCATGGCGGACATATTTTATTAGGTAAACCATGGCAATTTGATAAGAATGCCATACATTATGGGAGAGAGAATTCCATTGTATTTAAATTCAGAGGGAAAAAGGTTAAGCTGAGGCCATTAACTCCAAAGAAAGTATTTAGAGATCAACTTCAAATGCAACAAAGTAAGGAGGTCAAAAAGCTTAAAGAAAATGCTAGTATGGCACCCATAGCTTAAACAAATATTCAAGGGAACAAGGTCATGCAAGAACAACCAGGTAAGTGTCCTAAACTCAAAGTAGGGGGGAAATAAAGAGAGAAACCCGAGAGTGTGAGAAAGTTAGAAAAAGCCGAGAATGTGGGCAAAAGTGAGGTGGCCGATGGAGAGAAAGAAAAAGAAAGAAAGAGAGGAAAAATAAAAAATTTTATCTTAGTTTTTGGGATGTTAATAAAGATGTCTTGAATAAGAAACCATTGCTAATCATGATTTATAAAGATAATTATTTGAATGATCAAGCTAATCCCGAAGAACTTGAATTGCTAAGTTCTATTTTTTCTCTTTTGTAGGAATTTGATGATGTCTTTCCGGAGGAAATTCCTAATGGTTTACCACCTATCCTAAAGATTAAACATCAAATTAATTTTGTGCCAGGAGTTACAATTCCAGATAGGCCTACATATAGAAGTAATCTTGAGGAAACAAAGGAGCTACAAAGGTATGTAAATGAGTTGCTTAATAAAGAATACATTAGGGAAAGTATAAGTCCATGTGCTATTCTAGTTTTATTAGTTCCTAAAAAAGATGGTTCATGGTGCATGTGTGTAGATTGTAGAGCTATAAATAATATTACCATTAAATATAGGCATCCAATTCCTAGGTTAGATGACATATTAGGCGAATTGCATGCTACATGTATGTTTATAAAAATTGATCTTAGGAGTGGATATCATCAAATTAGAATGAAAGAGGGGGATGAATAGAAAACCGCATTTAAGACTAAGTATGGACTATAAGAATGGTTAGTAATGCCTTTTGGTTTAACTAATGAACCTAGTACTTTCATGAGATTAATGAATCATGTTATGCATCCATTCATTGGAAAATTTGTGGGTGTTTATTTTGATGATATTCTTGTATATAGTAGACATCTAGATGAGCATGTAGAACCTGAAAAAGCGTGATTTTCGCAAAAGTGAACTTGTTTTTCTAGGATTTGTTGTAAGTACTACAGGAATTAAAGTTGATCAATCCAAGGTGAAAGCAATTCAAGAGTGGCCGAAACCTACCTCCATTACCCAAGTGAAGAGCTTTCATGATTTGGCTAATTTTTATCGATTATTTGTCAAGGAATTTAGCACCATCGTAGCACCTTTGACCGAAGTTGTAAAGAAGAATGTTGGCTTTAAATGGGAGGAAGTACAAAAAAAAATCTTTTAATTTGTTAAAAGAAAAATTAACCAATGCATCTTTACTAGTTTTGCCAAATTTTTCTAGGACTTTTGAAATTGAGTGTGATACTTTGAGAGTAGGTATTGAAGCTGTCTTAATGCAAGAAGGAAGACCCATAGCCTATTTTAATGAAAAATTGAATGGAGCTGCACTAAACTACCCAATCTACGATAAAAAGATGTATGCTTTGGTAAGAGCTTTGGAAACGTGGCAGCACTATTTAATGGCAAGGCGTTTGTGATTCATACAGATCATGAATCTTTGAAGCACATTAAAGGTCAAGGGAAGCTCAACTGAAGGCATGCTAAGTGGATTAAGTTCATTGAAACATTTCTTTCTATCATCCACTACGAAAAAGGTAAGGAAAATGTGATCACCAATGCATTATCCCGAAGGTATGTATTATTTTCTACCTTAGATGCTAGATTGGTTGGATTCAAACAATTGAAAGAACTTTATGAGCATGATAGTGACTTTGGAGAAATATTTAGGACCTATTCAAAATATGGTTTTAATAACTTTTACATCTTTCAGGGGTATTTGTTCAGGGAAAATAAACTTTGTGAGCCTAATTGTACCATTAGGGAATTGTTAGTGAGGGAAGGTCATGGTGGTGGTTTAATGGGTCATTTTGGTGTTTTAAAAACTTTATCCTTGCTGCAACAACACTTTTGTTGGCCTAACATTAGGAAAGATATGGGAAGAATATGTGAAAGATGCTTGAAGTGTTGAAAATCCAAGTCCAAGTTGAAGCCGCATGGTTTGTACCTTCCATTGCCGATTCCTTCCTTTCTTTGGGTGGATTTATCTATGGATTTTATTCTTGGTTTACCTAGATCAAGGATAGATAAGAATTCAATTTTTTTGTTGTGGATAGATTTTCTAAAATGGCACATTTTATTGCATGTAATAAAACTGATGATACATCAAATATTGCTAACTTGTTCTTTAAGGAAATTGTAAGATTGCATAGAATGCCTAGAACAATTGTTTCGGATAGGGATGCTAAGTTCTTAAGTTATTTTTGGAAAACGTTGTGGGCTAAGTTAGAAACTAAACTTTTATTTTCAACTACTTGTCATCCACAAACTGATGGACAAACCGAAATAGTAAATAGAATTTTATCTGCATTGTTAAGGGCTTTAATTAGTAGGAACTTAAGAACATGGGAGGAATGTTTGCCACATGTTGAATTTGCTTATAATAGGTTTTTGCATTCAGCTACTAAATATGCACCATTTGAGATTGTTTATGGTTTTAATCATCTGACTCCATTAGATTTAACACCTTTATCTTTAAGTGAATGTGCTAATCTAGATGGAAAAAAAAAAAGCTGACTTTGTGAAGCAGATTCATCAAAAGACAAAAGCAAATATTGAGAGGACTGAGTAATATGCAAGGAGTGCTAATCAAGGACAACAAGTTGTCTTTGAACCTAGAGATTGGATTTGGTTGCACTTAAGAAATGAGAGGTTTCCGGAACAAAGAAAGTCCAAGCTTATGCCATAAGAAGATGGACATTTTCAAGTTTTTAAGCGGATTAATGAAAATACTTACAAACTTGACTTACTGGGTGAGTATAATGTTAATTCTACATTTAATGTTGCTGATTTATCTCTTTTTGCTGCAGGTGATGATTTTGATTTCAGAGCAAATCATATTTAAGAGGAGAGGAATGATGAAAATCTGCCTAAACCCACATAACAAACAACCTGCTGGGGTGTTGACCTAATACAAATGAAGACCAGGCCAATCACTAGGGCTTAAGGTAAGAGATTTAATGAAAACCTGGCTGTCTTTATTCAAGGAGTTATCAATTCTCAAAAGGGCTTGTTCATACCCGAAGATACAAAGCCTATTTTAACATCCAAGTGGTGGAAGTCATTACGGACCCAGATAGCTATTTTCGTGCAAATATGGACTCCAGGCAGCAAGATATAGTTCCAACACTTAATTAATTCAGTGAATATCATTAAAGGGCCATGGAATCATGACAAGGCAGCAGCTAAGGCACTTAAAAGCAGCTTGTGCGCATAGCCTCAATTTTTTGGTTGAAAATGACAAGTTGGCCACTGGCTTTGATTCCATTTGATGATCAAGCAAGTTTGACTTATTCCAATCAAGTGAAATATGTGGGAACCAATACTAATCCTATTTGGCATCCTACAAGGCATATGGAAGCTGATTTGGAGCTTCAGTTGGTCAAAAAATAGTCAAAGATAGCTTAGTTAGAAAGATAGTCAAATGGTGTTAGAAAGATAGTCAAATGGTTTACTAAATTGATTTTGACTTTTGTTTTAGGAAATTAGTCTTTATTTGGTTTCTATTTATTATTTGCTGGACAAATCAACTTAGAAAATTTATTATTTTATTATTTTCATTGTAAATTAATTAATTTATAATTCAAAACAAAGGAATTAATTAATACAAACTAGTTTAGAAAAGTAGTGTGAGAATCGGCCAACATGTTTCCTTTTCTCTTTGGTGGCCGATTTTACCCTATATTTTTAGGGTTTATTGTTTTGTGACTCTACCCTATTTAAGTGCTTATTTTTTAGGAAGAACACACCTTCAATAATATTTAAAAATTATTTTGTGAGAAAGAATTTTCTTTGTTCTCTTTGAATACCTAAAACACTATTAGAGAGTGAGTGTCTTAGTTTTGACTTATCAATAGGACATCCATCACCTATTGTGACGTATTCATTATACCAAGATTTCTAATCATAGGTTGGTTAGGGGGTAAGGTTTTTCCATAAGAACTTGAATTTAATTGAGATCCGGGCTAATAAAATACGGCTTTATGTGCGAATTGACTTAGGTTCGTATCACATGGCGAAATATGCATTGTCTCGGGTTGGTAGATTAGTAGCATGCCAAAATCAGAACTGAGATTAGAAAGTTATAGTCAGAATAACATATGATTCGGATTAATCAAATGAGGCCAAGGTAAACTTTTTATCTGTGACTTCTATATCAACTTATAATGCTTGTCAATATGAATCCGTTGACTAGCAACAAGTTTAATTTAGACCTACGGATGAAAAGTTATGGATTTATAAAGTTGTACCTATTTTTCTAGGACTGACTCTACCAAGTAGGTTTTATCAAAAGCATCTAAAGGGATTTTAAAAACTATTCCAAGGGAAACTATGTGTCACCGATCTATGGGTGCCACATGGCATATTTCACTCTTTTTTCTTTTTCTTATTCTTTTTTTTCTCCTCTACCATGCAAAAACCTCTTCTCTCTCTCTTCTTCCCCTGCCCCCCCCCCCCCCCCCTTTTCTCTCTTTTCTCTCATGGGTTGGCTGAAATTGACCATTTTCCCAACACCTACCCATGCCACTTGCTGGCCACTAATGAAGGCTAATTGTAGATGACCCCGGCCACCAAATTTCATGATCGGCAGATCGGCGACACGCCCGTATCGTGTTGTTGAAGCCGATGGTGGCTCGTTTACTTTTTCTAGCAAATAAACCATTTTTCGATCTATCCACTCTGATATATACCCCTATACCTCCTATTTTGGATCCCCTGATTCCAAATATGACCTTTGTTTTTCCAAATTTCAAACTGTTTTAGGGTTACGTCGATTTCATGTTTAGCTAAAACTTCCCGGCCATTTTCCATTTGCCGATGGCTAGTTGAGTTCCTTTGAGCTAAGTATTCTCAAACCTTGTTTTGCAAGCTTTCATTTGGTATATAGTTTTCTAATCATGGTTAAGTATTTAAAATTTTACCATTTTGAGCTAAGTTAGAAATTTCTATAAATATTGGTGAAGTTCACTTTAAGAAAATTATTGCATATATGTTTTTAGAGGCTAATAGGGATTAATGGAATGCTTAATTTTATAAAATTAAGCATAATTAGGAGAAACCCCAAATATTCAGGCAATAGGCCATTTGGGATCACTATATAGCTGGACTCCCATGGAATCCAACTTTGAGAACCCAAATTTGTTAAACTAAGTTTGAAAATATTTAGTGTATTTAGTACCCTTGGAGAATGTATGTGTTATCTAAATAATATTTCTGGTATATTTTAGGCACTCGATAAAACCTTTGGTGGACCCTATAGTAGAGTAAGGATGGATATATGTCAATATTATAAGTGAAACATTTTCCTAAGTTTTATTTTGGGGTAAAATAAATTTATTAATTTATTTATTTATTTATTTATTATTAAATTAGGTTTTGAAAGTGTTATTTAACAAACTATGATTAAGTGAGTATCATATAAAATTCCAAAAGGATGTAGATGCTTGTGTTTAATTTAAAATAGCTTCATTAGTTAATTTATTATTTTAATTGCCGATCTATGTTTTTTATGAGTTAATTTATTGTTTTAATTGCCGATTTATGGTTTTCATGAACTTTAAATTATGGAGTTAGTTGTAGAATTTAAGGAAAAAAATTATTAATTTATAGGGTTTTTTAAATGCTTCCATGCTTCAATTTTAAGTACAACCTATATTTGAATTGTGGAAATGGTTTATCATGAAATTTAGCTTGGTAAAATGAATATGTTATTAAAATATGTTAGCAATTTATGTCTTTATATGTTTGTATATAAATGAATGTGTGCATATAATTTTTGTAAGGCTATTTGTTATTAATTAATTATTTATTTATTTATTTATTTATTTGTTAATTAAATGCTAATCTAAGAGAACTAAAATTATAAAAATACTCAATATTAAAATGATGTTAATGTATTTCCTTAAAATTACATTTTGGGTTTCAAAAAAATTATTTATTTGTTTATTTATTTATTCATCTATTTATTTGTTTAAAAGGTTTAATAATGGTTTTAAAATGTAATTATGAGAAGTTGACATTTTTGTAATTATATATTTTTATATGACCAGTTAGCTTAGAGATGTATCATATAGTATCGGTGTTCTCGATATGCATATGATTGATTTCAGCATGCAATTTATATATAGTCATCCTTTGTAAGCTGTAGTGAGTGAGGGTAAGTAGGTAGTTTGTAGTATGGCATTAGCCATCCTCCCCATGGCTGAAGAACTACAAGTTTTGCCATTCCTATAGGTAGTAAGGTGAGCATGCGTAGGCAGGTGTTTTTATTGTGATGACATTAGCCACCTCTTTGTTAGGCGTAGGATGGCAAGTTATTCAACACCGTTATCATTGGGATGCTAATGAAACCATGTGCAGGTTCTCTCTCTGGTAGAACTATTATATCATATAGTGCATCATGTATCTTTTTGACATATATATACATATATAATATGATGTTATGTGTTAGGTATACCACACATTATTAGAGCAACGACCCTCTTTAGCTCATGAAGGGTTTAGTATCGTATTTATGCTACTCATGAGACCAGCTGGTTGGATGGCTATTATAAACAACCATCCCTGGTCGTATTGGTAGTAGTATACCTATGGACAACTAATATCATGGGGCTATGCATTGGTGTATGATATAGTACATTGGATGTACATTAAGAGTGTGCGGATTATGTAATGTATTTATTAGTTTAAATTCTATTTTACATAATTATTATTATTGTGTTGTTGTTGTTGTTCTTATTGTCAATTGCACGATTGTTGTATTAGCCTTTGGATAGGTATTACAGCCTTCGAACATGAGTACTAGCGTTTGGGTAGGTATTGTAGCCTTTAAACAAATGTATTAGCCTTCAGGCATGTATATTGGCCTTTAGGCAGGTATTGCATTCCTCGGGCAGGTATTCTAGCTTTCAGTTAAGATTTTAGCTTTCGGACAGGTGTATTTACCAAAGGGCAGGTTATGCAGATCCTTCAAGAGACTACATACATATATGTTGAAAATATATAGATATTTACGTTGGTTCTAGATAGTACAGATGTTATCAAGGTTATTCTTAAGACCTCAACTGTTCAATTTAAAATATTATTTTGTTATGTATATTTTAAATGTAATTTATTTTACTAAAAGGTGTCTTACAATTTATCAATTATTAACGATACAATTTGCATCTGTATATTTTCTACACGTTAAAAGGTAGACTATATGATTTAGAGTTTAGGACCCATGCTGTCATTATCTCTTATTGTTGTTGTTATTATTATTATTATTATGTGTTTGGTATATTTATGAAATGCGGTAAACATATGAGATTATAGTAAGTAAGAGTGTGGACAGCCATGAGTTTATAGAAGTACGTATTTCCTATGCTGAGTAAACACTTTAACAGAGTTGGGACAATCCTAGGGTTCAGGTAGTAAGCTCCAAGTGGGGTCCCGACACATAAAAAAGTACTTAGAAATTATTTGTTATTACCTATACTTGTATCCCTATGCTATTATTATTAAAGTCCTGTAAATTTTTTAGACTCTAACCACTAAACTAAAGACATTAATATGTACCAAATATTTTCAAATAATTTATACAACTATAAAACTATATAAATTTGATACTGAATGGTCCAATTATACTTTGAAATCTTAGGACTCGATAACCAAAATTGTGATTTTTTTATCTGAAGGCCAATTTTTTGAAATTAAACCTTTCAATGGATCCTATTAATATGCAATTACACTAATCTAACTTCATTTTTGTTCAATTTATCCAATTTTTTTCCAAGCACAGTCCAATTTTATTAGGTATTTTAACTAATTGATTCAAAATTAAAAAATTATTAAACGATGTCCAAAATTCACAAATCTTATATCAACAGAAAGCCAAGAGATAAGGAATACATTGGTGTGTGCACTTCGGTCCAAAAGTATCATTAGTGGTTAGAAAACTCATCAAAATATTCAGTAAAACTTCCTATTAATAGATCACTCAAATAACAAGGAATCTTGGCAAATGAAGGCTGGAAATTGATTCAAGGGTTCTAAATTAGTGGGGCCATTGTGTATGGGTTAGCCTGAAATGGCTGGAAACACAAACTTCCATGACCCATCCAAACCATAGCAGCTGGCTTCACCAATCCGATCTGGATGCGTCCAATGACAAATTGACCGAAGATTTGGAGGGTTTGGTCATCGATCAATAGGCTACCAGCCTAGCCAACTGGTGTCATCAACGGTGGCCAAAATCTTATCAAAGTTAGACTGACTTGATTTGGCATGTAAGTGGGTTTGGATAGACTCAGTTTTGGTCCTCAGGTCTGGGCAGAGGTTTCTTAGGTTTCGGGGATAAAATGAGAATTTTGAGATTTGTTCATTATTTGGCACACTCTTTAACACTTATATAGAGTCTTGGATCACTAGCAAACAAAAATTCAGAACTAGTTTGGATATCAATATTATACTGATGCTTAAAACATTTTAAAATTTTAACCTTTTATCCGTCACTCTGAATTTGACATATGCCACCGGTCTATGAGCTCTTATCGATGAGCTCTACATAGTGGTATATTAGTCAAACCAAAACATTGACTATAAAAAAAAAGTCAACCTAAGACTCATATACGGTCCATTTGGTCAATCCCAGTTAGACTTGTATAACAAGAGTATTTTAGTACAAGTTGTTACAACAAATGGTTTCAACAAGATTTTGCTCATAACATGTTCTTTCTTATGAATCACTAAATTTTGGCAAATTGCATATCATTGCATTGTCTCAACTTGTGATGGTTTACATATTACTATTTTCTGGTTGGTATTTTGCAGGTGTCTAAAACCTCAATCTTTAAGCTTCGTACTCACCTTTCTTTTACCTATCTCTTAAGTTTCGTACTCAGCTTTCTTTTACATATCTCTTAAAGGTAAGTTTTAGGATACTTAGTGGTTGTAGTAATTAGAGATTTTAGATGCTTTAAATTTTTGTATTTTGAAGCCTTGTATTACGAGTTGGGAGTTTATTTCTATTTTGAAAGACTTGTTCTAGAAATGGATGTGATGATTTGATGAGTAGTGTAAAAGGGTTGAGTATTCGTTTAACTTGATTTTACTATTAAGTCGTTTAATCACGTTAAAGTGATTAATGTCATATAGATAGGACCTTAGTAAGGAACTGGTCCTACCAAAAAGGCTCTCAACCATTTATACTAAGATGAACTGTGGACAAAGATTTGTCCATAATTCCTATATATATATATATATATATATTGCGAACCTAGCCTTTCAGGTGTGCCAAAATTTCAGAAGTAAAATAATGCTATAGTGTCAACAAATCGAACAAAAGGTATAAAAGTGTACATGTGTCATTATTTGATAGACATATATTTAGTTATACTTATCCCTACAATTATTTATTATCCATAATAAAACGAGGATATATTCATTTTAAATTTTAAAATATTTTATTAACTTTTAAGTGAATGACTTTTGCAAATCTAATAAACTTTTAACGAATTTTATAGAATTTTACAGAATTATAAAGACTCTCATTAATTATTATATATGTCATTCTAAAAGATTTTGATAGACTTCATTGATTTTTTAATATATATTATAGAATTTGTACCAATAAATTTATATTTTTTATGGTAATGAAAATATTTAAAAAAATAATAAGTCAACTAAAAAATGAAAAAAAATTATAATAAATAGCAATAAAATTTAAAGAGATATAGAAAACCATTTTATTTATTGTACCTAGCATAAATTTTAAAAAAAATAAAAAAATAAAAAAAAGAGTAGAAGTAGCCAGACTTTTTTAGTCCAAAACACGAGTTCATTGCATTTCCATGTGCTTAAGCATACCGTTGGCGTAACGTGGAAGTAGGCGAGATGGCTAGCTCGGAGGTTACCATCAATGTGGAGGGCGCTACCGATGTGCTAGATCGTGAAGAGCAACGCAACCCCAATGCGGGGAGGCAGAGGCATAAGTCCAAGTCCAAGGATGTGATGACTGGCGCAGAGTTACGCTTGGGGAGCATGCTGCTCGAGTAGATGAACGGTTTGAGGCGCTGGAGAGTCACCTAGATGGGCTATAGTCGGAGGACATTGCCATCAATCAAGCCGTGAGAGGGTTACTCAATGGGCTAGACGATGCCTTAAGGAGGGAGCTCCGCTCAACACGCGACCAATGCATGGGGGAGGTAGCAGACCTTCGTGCAATGTTGGAGAGAGAATTGAATACTATCAGCACACAAATGGAGGAAATGCGGGGTGATTGGGCTCTTTGCAAGAAGGCGGTAGCGTCAAGGACAACCACCATACGCGAGTCCTACTCTGGGGCAAGGAATGCGAGGGAGCTCGAGAATTTCCTTAAGAGCAATACTTTGAAGCGATGGGCATTGTAGATGATGCTTCAAAGATTAGGCCTGCCACTCTCTACCTTAACGACTCGGCCATGTTATGGTGGAGGAGGAGACATGGTGACATAGAGCGAGCTACGTGCAATTTCCATACCTTTGATGACTTTAAAAAGGATCTAAAAGGGAATTTTATCCGGAGAATGCCAAAGATGAGGCAAGGAGTCACCTTCGACGACTCAAGCAAGTGGGCATATCCGGGAATACATCAAGGAGTTCACCAACTTGGTGTTGGAGATCCCGAACCTATCGGATAAAGACTCCCTTTTCTACTTCATGGATGGTCTGTAATCTTGGGCAAAGACGAAGTTAAAAAGGCGTGGAGTACAAGATTTGGCTAGTACCATTGCGGATGCCAAAGGCTTCATTAACTACTCCAACCAAAGAGACTCTCCAAATCCAAAGGAATGGAAAGACAACCATGGAAAAGTTGGGGGAGAACCTAGTAGGTCCAAAGAGGATGAAAGGGAAGAAAGTGCACATAAGCCAAAAAGCTGAAGGTGGAAGGCATCTAAAGAACGTAAGGATGCTTCCAAACCCAAAAACTCTTGTTTCTTATGTGATGGACCGCATTGGGCTAGGGATTGTCCGAAGAGGAAGGCTTTGAATGTCATGACTACACAATACAAGGAGAAGCAAGAGGAAGGAACTACTATAGGTTCCTTACAATTGTTGAATGCTATCAAAGCTACTCCTAAGGAGACAAAGAAGGGTGGCCAAATGTTCGTAGAGGCAAAACTCAATGAAGTGCTCACCAAGGCGTTGGTGGACACGGGTGCCTCACATAATTTCCTATCGGTGGAGGAGGCATAAAGGCTTGGGATTAAGGCAACAAAAGAAAGGAGCTCCATAAAGGCGGTAAATTCGAACGCAAAACCACTCCAAGGAGTTGCTAGAGGCGTGAAAACCACCATCGGAGACTGGGATGGCCAATTGAACCTATCTGTTGTGTCCATGGATGACTACAAGGTTGTCCTTGGCATGGAATTCTTCAACCAGGTAAAGGCTTTCCCACTCCCATTTGCAAACATGTTATGCATCATGGATGGGGGAGTGACGTGCATGGTACCTATGGAACAAGCTAGCAAGCGAGGGGATAAAGTTTTGTCGGCATTGCAAGTTGAGAAGGAGGAGCAAATCAACCTAGTTGCTACCCAAGAACCTAGCAAGAATGCTCCAATCCATGCTAAGACATCTCCTAAGGTGCAAGATGCACCAAAGGAGTTGAAACAAGTGAGTTTGCATGCATTGGCCTCAAGTTGTGGAGACAATGAGACAAGGAATGTAGAGGTTATGGAAGGGGACTTAGTCAAGCCGCTACCCCAACAATCCAAAACACTACACAAGGAGCATAAGGGGGTGATAGGACCCTATGAGAGGGCACTTCCCATTGTAGGGAAAGGGGGCAAAGAAGGGCACCCATGGTGATAGTGACTTCACCCGACAAGAATGTGGAAGCCACACCTGCGGATCGAGTCGTTCAACGTAGAGGCATGCCTAACTACACCAAATACTTGGTGAAGGGGAAGACCTGCCGGATGGTGAAGTAAGTGGGAAGCACGAAGATACACAACGGTAACTCAAAGATCACATTCGGTGGGCAAGGAAGAAGGCTCGACAAGGGCGTCGCGAGTTTAGGTGGGGGAGAGTGTCACATTTCATGCAAAAGGAGTGGAATCCTTGAGGTTTAACCGGAATCTTCTACACTCTCCATGAAGATTCAAGAAAGCCCGGAAGATTCTAGAAGATTCAAGAGAAACCTAGACTAATGTAGATTGGAATCTCTCTAGAATACTCCATGTAAATATCTTGTACATAACCCTCGAATAATCTAGAACCCTAACTAGATAGGTGACATGTGTACATATCTAGAACCTTATATTTTTGTGATACGTGCCAAACCCTCTATATAAAGGGTTGGACTCTCATTTGTGACATATCCAAGAATTCAAGCAATACAAGCATTCTCCACATTCTCTCAAACTCTCTCAAGTTCTCCTACTTCCTACTCTCCTACTCTTAGCTTCCGCATTGTGATAGCTTATGAGCAAGGCTTACTTAGCAAAGGAGGTGCTAAGTACCGCACGGGAGTGTTGGAAAACTTAGGCCCATGACACAATGCTCTTAATGGGTTTACTTTGATTTTAGATGGTACAAGTTGGAACGCATTCTATTTGGAAAAGATCATGAGAATATTGATAAGAATTCTAAATGGAGGAATTTGACTAATGCATGATGGAGATTATGACAATGGACGGGCAGCAGAGTTGAACAAGTAGAGAGTATTGGATTTATACTCTTGAAGCAAATTAATCATTAATCAGGAGCCTTGATTAATAATGGGCTATAGGATCCCCAAAGTAGCTCCTTATATGACAAAGCCCATTTAACTAGTTATAAAGATCCAAGAAGGAGCCATTAATTGGGTCCAAGGTGTTATGAAACCCTAAGAGGATGAGGGTTAGAAGTATATAAATACATTACTTACTAACCTCCAGTCACACAAGGTTTTACATATTATTTTCTAGAGATTAAAAATCACAGGAGAAAGTAAAACACCTTGTGAGAAAAACAGAAACAGTGAGGTTTCAGAGTGTTTTTCAGATTAACCTTCTTATTTCTTTTGTGATCAGGTGCACCTATACGTAGATTTGTCACATAGAGAATAGTCTGGAAGGTCCTATGGATTCAAGAAGAAATTTCCTACACTATTGTACTTTAGTAATGGATGATGAATATATATATATATATATATATATATATCACATATTATATTCAACTGTGCGATTCCTGGATTCCACTGTATGATTCCAACAATTAGTATCAGAGCACTGATTGATCAGTGTATAATAGATTGAATCCATAATTTTAATTTCATGTATATATGATGTTTATTAGACATATGGCACCTAAGGTTCTAATATTTATATTATTTATAATTTTGGTATTATGAGTAAATGATTGGTTTTTAGCGTTAAACGATGGTAGATTTTTACTTGTGTTTTTTTTTATTGGGATGTAACAAGGAGGCTAATCATAAGATTAGGTTACCTCCTTTATTTATTTATTTATTTTGTAATAAAATCAGATTTTGGAAAAAAAAATGTAAAATACTCGAAAGAAAACACACAGTCATCACTGTTCATCAATTTTCAAGGCCATATGGAGATCGGTTTGGGACACAATCAACATGGATAGATTGTACTCAGAGAGACAAAGTAAATGAGCACCAAAACACCATCAGAAGCTGCTAGACGCACCCACACATGCCGCCGAAAGTGGCTGCGAGTGGATCACACTCGCCTAGACTCATTAAGCATGTGAGGGCATGTGTGACGTCAAATTTGGATAATTTTTGATGGATAGAGTCCTCTATTGATGGTCTACCTATCTGTAAAATTTTACAATAATCAAAGTTTTCTACGGCCACCAGTGATGTTTTCAGTGCTCGGGTTCAACAAAAAGATAAACTAGTGTTTTGTGGTTTTGAGCTTAAAACAGTAGAAAACCTTAGAAAACCAGTTCTAGTTTAGCCAAGTCCCAAGGACTTGTAAGATCTAGAGGAAGGAAGAGGAATGGGCCAAGAAATCAAGTTTGGACTTTATAGCCTTAATTAAGCTTGTAATTTTTCTTTCTAGAAAACCATGGATTAAAGGCCTATTTATCATTAAGTTTTTTTTAATTGTTTAAATTATATGGATGTAACATATTTATATATACTTGTATGCCATATAGAATAAGTGGTGCCATATTATTGCATCATATTATATATGCATGTGCATAATAATATATGTTTTAGATTATATTATTATGAAAAATCCTTAAATTAATCTAATTATAAAATATTGAATAAGTGAAGGTTAAAATTAATTTAAAACCTACAAGCTCCATTAAGGGTCCAATAATAAAATAGTTATGTGATACCCCAACGGATAAACATAACTATGTTTTATTGGATTGGACCTAAATTAATTTCAAAATTTTAATTAGGTTGTACAGCCCAACGTCAGCAATACTTAGATATTAAGAGAATTTTGAAATTATATTAATGGTTAATACATTCAATTTTAATAATATTATTAATCCTTCAACGAGGGTCTGTTAATATTATTAAAAGCCTAAAGAATATTGGAACAATGGTTGATTTTTTCAAAATCAATTTTGAGTAGTATATGTTAGTGTTATCTAAGAAGACTCTATCTAATAAGGTAGGCTTTTAAGAAGTCTGAAACCCATCTCACATTTTCTAAGAGCTGACTTGGTAGGATACTATATACATCATGTTCAAAATGGTAGATTTTGCTAAAATCAATTTTGAATAATAGATGTTAGTATTATCTAAGAAGGCTCTATCTAAGACGGTAGATTTTTAACGAGTCTAAAACCTACCTCACCTTTCCTGGGAGCTAATTGGTAGGACACTAGACATACCATGTTCAAAGTTTAGTTTATTACAAATGTCTTACTCAACGTACGTATTTGCAATGGAAACTAAATTATTATTACAATAAGCATAAGAAATAAGTAGTTAAGGGATCTGCATATTTATATGTTTGTTACGAAAATTACATATTTAAATATGTGCATTTTTTATTTTTAGAAAATGTAAAGTCTAAACCCTTTAACTATGATTTTTGAGTTAAAAACCTATTGATGGAAATGATTATGAAAAATGGAAAACCAATCTTTTTATTATCCTTGAGTTTGAGAGAATTAAGTTTGTCCTAACAACTTCAAAGCCCTAAGAACCTGCTTCTAATGCGTCCGAGGAAGCTAAAATGAGATATGCAGATTGGCAACAGATGAATACTATAGTTTACTGTTATATTCTTGTTAGAATTGCCAATCATTTGTAAAAGCAAATAATCAATCTAGAAGATGCATCATAAATGATCAAGATTCTAGATGGGATGTTTTCTAAGAGAAGTTGTACCGCTAGACAAACAGCAATAAGGGCATTAATGTATCTCATATGATTGAAGGGAGTGTCTAGGAGCATTGTCTCATAATAATGGGGCATTTTAGTCGTGTAGAGGTGATGGGGGCTAAGTTGGATGAAGAGGTGCAGATCAATATGATCCTGGAATCACTGCCTGATAAATTCAATCAATTCAAACTGGACTATAATATGCATAATATGAAGCTTTCTCCTATTGATCTTATGCATTAGCTTGAGAGTTTGAAAAGACTCTCGTGAAGCAAGCAAGTGCATATCATGCTGAATGTTCTTCTAAACCTAAGCGTCAACCTAAAGGTGGAAAGAAAAGCAAAAAGCATAAAGGAGCAGTTTCAGTTGCCAAACCAGCTACAGTGAAAAAGCCGAAAGGCAAGTGCTTCAAGTATGGTCAAAAGGGTCACTGAAAAGAGGATTGTCCTAAATCAGTTATGGGTAATTTACATGTAATTGAGGCTTGTTGAGTGAAGCATTACAATAATAAATGGATCATTGATTCAGGAACCACTAACCATGTTTGTTAATCTTTGTAGTAGTTCAAACAAAGCAACCCGCTCAATAAAGGACAAAAAAGCTTAAAGTTTGGAAACAAAGAACATGTCTTTGTAATGGCAATAGAACTAGTAGAGTTATCTTTTAGTAATAAAACTTCATTTTTTTGCTAGACTATTTATTTGTTCCAGATTTTAAAAGGAATTTGGTTTTTGTTAGTCGTTTATTTACATGGTTTAACAATACAATTAAATTCCCCAGTTTTAATTAAAAGTAATGGTATTTTTATTTATTCTAAAGAATTGATGAATGGTCTTTATTTTTTAACTCCTTTGTCTTATAGTATTAATGCCATTGAAAATATAGATAATAAGCAACTTCCCTTATCTAAGAAAAGAAAAATGTTGAATGAAATCTATCTTTGTCACTTGCAATTAGGTCATATGAACTCTAATGGGATTCATTGTTTTGTTAAAAGTGGTTTTTTAAATTCCTTGATCTTTGAACCTACACCAGTAGGTGAATTTTTTTTGGAAGGTAAAATGACAAAGAGTCCCTTCAAGGCCAAAGAAAATTGTGCCACTGTACAATTGGAATTGGTACATATCAATATGTGAACCAATGTAAAGGTGGGTTTAAGTATTTTATCATGTTTATTGATGACTACTCAAGATATGGTTATGTTTACCTAATGTGCCATAAGTCTGAAGTTTTTGAAAAATTTCAAAAGTATAAAGCTGAGGTAGAAAAGTAATTAGGATTCCATATAAAATGGCTTCAGTCTAACCGAGGCGGTGAATACCTGGTTCACCCAAGAAAAATGGAGTTGCTGAAAGAACAAATAGGACTCTCTTGGATATGGTGAGGTCGATGCTTAGTTATTCATCTTTACCTGAATCATTTTGGGGATATACTTTAGAAACAGCTGTATACCTGCTGAAATTGGTTCCATCTAAATTTGTTTCAAAGACAATCATAGAATTATGGAAAAGGCACAAACCTAGTTTAAACCATATTTAGATTTGGGTTGCCCCGGCACATGTCTTAGCATAGAAATCTCAGAAATTGGAATCTTGTACAGAAACGTGTATGTTTATAGGCTATCTTAAGGGAACGAGAAGTGGAATTATTTATAATCTAAAGAAAAAGAAAGTGATTATGAGTACTCATGCTACATTCTTAGAAGAGGATTATATGATGAATTTTAAACCCAAGAGTAAAGTGATTTTTTAAAAGCGTGACTCAGTTCGAGACCCACTGAAACTCCTAAGCATCCATTCATGTTTCCTATGTTTGTTCAATGAACGAAAAATGTACAATAAGTACCCGAAAGTGAACGAGCATAGGAAGCAGTTTAGGACCAAACTCAAGAACAAAAAACGAGTAATGAAGAGATTGGTGATCCATCGCCGCAACCATAGAACATGGATCCTCTTGTACATGTACAACAGGCAGTGCGACAAACTCATAATGGGAGAGTGATAGATAAACCTATAAGGTATGCATTGTTAGGTGAGGCGTGTCAGGTCGTTATAGATAATCTAGATGATGACCCTACGACTTACAAGTAAGTACTGAAGGATGTTAATGTGCAATAGTAGAAAAATGTCATGGACTATGAGATGGAATCTATGGATTCTAACTTAGTTTGGTCTTTTGTAGAAGCACCTAAAAGGGTAAAACCCATTGGGTATAAATGGATCTACAAAAGAAAGAAAAAATCAGATGGGAAAGTGGAAACCTTCAAAACTAGATTGGTGACAAAAGGTTACACCCAAAAAGAGAATATAAATTATGATGAAACGTTTTTGCCAGTAGCCATGCTTAAATCTATCCAGATTCTCTTAGCTATATCAGCGGCTCTTGATTATGAGATTTGGTAAATGGATGTCAAAACAGCTTTCTTAAATGGTAAGCTAGAAGAGAACATCTATATGCAGCAACCAAAAAGGTTTATAGTAAAAGGCAAAGAATACATTGTATGCAGGTTGCATAGGTCAATTTATGAACTTAAGTAAGCATCTAGGTCATGGAACATCAAGTTGATTGGACCATACCAATGTTTGGTTTTAAGAAAAGTCCTAATGAATCGTGTGTGTACAAAAGGATTCAAGGTTCAATAGTAGTTTTTTCTGGTTCTTTATCGGAAATAATGTGAAGGTGTTATAAAATGTAAAGAGTTACTGGAAAGAACAATTTGATATGAAAGACTTGGGTGAATCTAACTATATTTTAGGGATCAAAATTTTATGAGACTGGAAGAATAAGATGTTTCCTTTATCTCAAGCTTCTTCTACTGACAAAATGGTGGCTAAGTATGGCTTAGAAACTTCTAAAAGGGAATTTTTAACCTTCAAACATGAAATACATCTTTCTAAGGAGCAATTACCAAAAACTCCTGACTAGAAAGAATTCATGAAAAGAAACCTTATACTTTGGCAATAAGTAGTCTCATGTATGTCATGATGTATACTAGGCCAGATATCTAATATGCAGTGGGAGTAGTGTATCGTTTTAAATCAAATCCTGAAATAGAACACTGGGTTGCAGTAAAGCATATACTCAAGTATCTAAAGAGAATAAGGGATTATATACTTGTATATTCTAGTAGGAGTCTGAAAACCCTTGGTTATACAGATTCAAATTTCCAAAGGATATAATTTGGCAGACATTTTACTAAGACTCTACCTCAACATGCATCTGAGAAGCATGTAGATAATATGGGTCTTAAAAGGGTCACAAACTTACTTAGAGTAAGTGAGAGTTAATTACATTTATGATCTAGAAGCAAGACAAGTTGTAATTTTATTTTCTAGTTTAATAATATTTTTAAAGGTTTTTACACATTATATTTTACGTATAAGGTTCAGATTAATTATGTAGTATATAATCATATGGATAAGTCCATAGAAGACATGATCATAGGTTCTCATAATTAATGAATTGTCTCACAGTTGTTAAATAAAATTGAGCACTTTATTTAGACAGCAATATTTTATGAAATAATCTATCTTGGTTATTATAAAGTATTAGAATAAATTATGGTCATTCTAAGATAGTCGAGAGAGATTTAATTAAGGATAATTTTTTGTTAAACGAATTAAATCTCAGGCAATATTGGACACATTATTTTGCTTAATCCTAAGTATATTATATATAGGTAATTAAATGACTATGGTTCTTTGAGTTATCAATAAGTGAGGTCTATTATGAACAACTAATATCTTGATGATTCAGGAAGTATGGTCTTTTGATTATCAAGTATTTATAAAATATACAAAATAGGAATTTATATAAAATATCCTCTTGACATGTTTCGGTACTCTTATATTGAAAGTCACTAGCCAGTGCATTAGATCTGCTAGAAAAATTGATAAGTCAAGAGAATAAATAATTAATTGATTGACAGAAATTATTATCAATTAATTTTTAATATTTTACAAAGGAAAAATACATTTAATATAAACATTATTAATTTTGGAGTTCAAATTTGGGTTTTTAGTGGAGTAGCACCGAATTAGATCAATGTCTCAGACTTGCTCAGGGCAAGTGTGAGAGTATTGGATTTATGCTCTTGGAGCAAGTTAATCCATTGATCAAGAGTTTTGATTAATAATGGACCGTATGATCCCCAAACTAACTCATTAAATGACAGAGCCTATTTAAATGGTTATTAAGATATAAGAAAGTGCCTATTAATTGGGTCTAAGGTATTATGAAACTCTAGGAGGATTAGGATTAATAATCTATAAATATACTACTTACTAGCCTCCAATCACACAAGGTTTTACATTATTTTCTAGAGATTGAGAATCACAAGAAAAAGTAAAACACCTTGAGAGAAAAACAAAAACTGTGAGGTTTTAAAGTGTTTTTCAGATTAACCTTCTTGTTTTTTTTGTGATTAGATGCACCCACACGGAGATCTATCATGTAGAAAATAGGTTAGAAGGTCCTGTAGATTTAAGAAGAAATTTTTTGCACTATTACAAGTTAGTAATGGATTATGAAAATATATATATCACATATTATATTCAACTGTGCAATTCCTGACTTCCACTATATGATTCCAACAAAGAGATCATCGACCTCTGAGTGGCAATGTGCAATAACATGACATGGAGCTGGATGTTGGAAAAAATGGTCATCGGTGGTGGAGTGGTTTAACTTGGCTTGAATTCTAGAAAATACCCATAATGTTTGATTAAAAAAATTTATGAAAAAAAAAGTGCCTAGAAAGAAAAAAATAATAATAACCCTAAAACTTGGGGAAAAAAATGAAAAATGATCAAAGAAAAAAATCAAAAACTAAAACATTAATTTTTTAAATTTAAAATTTTAAGAACATTAAATTAAAATAAAAAAATTTAAAAATTTAAAAACAATTATAAAAAAATTATAAAAAAAAAAAAAAAAAAAACAAGAAGATTGGACGGAATTAAGGCGGAAGGGCATTGGTGCAAAAAATATGTAACTTAGGGGGCATATGGGGAGAATGTGAAATTTAAGGTGCTTTGTAAAAGATCTGAAAATTCAGAGAGCACCTGCAAAAAATTGAATAATTTATAATACATATATAGAGTTATTGACTTATTGCCAAAACTAGGCACTGCTTCATTTGGTTGAAGCTTCGTGTTTGAATCTCCATTTTTAATGTGAAATATATATGTATTTATATATATATATATATATATCAACACATATAGACACACACATATAAGAAAATGTTTCATACTAAGGATGGTATACAAATTCAAACTATTTTAGCTTGGTTTGATTTTAGCTTACTTAAACTCAATTTGTAAAATAAAATAAATAAATAAACGCTAATTTTGAACAATAAACTCATGAATAGTTCAAATTTATTTTCATATAGTTTCCATTCTACCTATGGTCTTGTCTCTTCTTCAGCTAGATTGGTTAAAGACAAATACAGGTAATGTTGCTCAGGGTTGCCGGGTCAAGGGGGTGTGGTTGTTTTTCCTGTGCTAGTAGGGTTTTATCAAAGGTGGTCTTATAGTTCCTTTGGAGTCTTATTATGTGTATAAGAGTGAGCTTTTTGGAGTTATTTATGCTATTGAGTATTCTAATACATTTAATTGGGATTACTTATGGATGGAGTATGATTCAAACTATTTGGTTGGCTTGTTCAATTCTCATTCTTTAGATGACCCTTGGCATTTGAAGACACAATAGAGTAATTATCTGACTTATATCTCAAACATCTGCTTTAGAGATTCCGTATTTTCAGAGAAGACAATAATGTAACTAATTTTTTATTAAAGTTTATAATTTCTGCTTCAAAAGAGCAATGATGGTTTGATATTCACAGTTTTTGTTCTTCCTCTCATTATAGGAATGTACAGGGTTTTGACAACTATAGATTCCATTTGTAACTTTTTTATGGATTTTTTATATTGTTTTTATTGATACTATTTTTCCTTATTGAGATTTTTCCCAATAAGGTTTGTGCGTAATAAAGTCTTAACAGGGCCGACTAGTGTTTATTGGGATTGGTTGGTCCTTTTGGACTAGACATCTTTTTTGTATTTCTTTATTTCTTTTATTTATTTATTTATCTGCTGGTTTAGTTAGTGTTATTGGAGGGTAGCTAACCTAGTTGCGATGTATTTGCTCTATCTCTTCATAGGTAATCTTTTTCTTTTTAATTTAAACAATTTAATACTAATAATATATAAATATATATTTTTTTTATGTTTAGTTGTATAAGCTTTTCAAATATAAATTAATTTTTAAAAAAACTAATTGAACTTATTAATAATTTAGTGTTAAAAAAAAATTTTAAAAAAAATCAAAGGTTTAAGATTTTATATATTTGTATTATAATAAGTGAAGCAAGTAAGTCTTGAACAAGGTATTTTAAAATTTTGCAAATTTAAATTAAACTTAAAACATTTTTAAAATTATACTAATAGAGTTTGAAAATTCTAATATCTAACTCGATGTGTCTCCCTTACTTCTCTACATAGATCTCATACATTTTTTTTGTTTTTTTTTTTTTTTCCTTAAGGATGTAAATCATTCCGAAAAGTTTTGTTTTCCCATGCCTGTTAAGTTTTTTTTGGTGCTTTTAGAGGGGAAAAAAACAACAACAAAAAAGGGTCTTTTGTGTGGCAATTTTGAAAATTGAATGAAAATAATTATTGCACGATACGACCAAGCTAATTGAGGATCCACAAAATTGACGACTTATATATTCCAATTGAGAACCAAATCTCGTGGGATGAGGCATGTGATGTGTGGGGACGAGTATTTGTTTGGTTGTGAAACAGAAATCTCGTGGTATATGCAAAAAGTCATGCCTCTATCGACACGGACGGTCCTAAGTTTGTCAGGGGACGGTGAGGGATGCTGCGTCATTGTCAAAGCGTGTCTCACCTCCTATTCCTTCTAGAAGGACGTTTCTCTCCCATGTTCCTAACCTCCACGCTATACTCCATTCATTTGCTGTCTGATTTCTTCCATCTAATCACCGCACCGTTTTATATTGCTATCAGACGGTGAAAAAGTGAATCCTAGGTTCTATTATAATTTGAAATTTCCATCTAAAAGTTGCTATTGTACCAATAAACTAATAAATGGCACCGAAAAAAAAGTCACGCCCGTTTTGTCGTAGATCCTTATTGGTGAAGCACATACTTTACTTAATGGTCCTCTATTTTTTTTTAATTTCTTTTTTCTTTTTTTCAAATATATTGTTATAGATAAGATAATTTTTAATTACGACAACACATGTTTATCAAAAAAGAAAAAGAAAAAAAAAAATCCCCTTCCAGAAGGTTAGGCAAGCGCCAACAGAACGAGATAGCTGGAAAATGTAAGAGAGAGAATCCTTGTTAAAATCAAACCTGATCTGGAATTCATAAAAAATTTAAAAAAAAAAAAAAACGTGATGTTATCCTAAAAGCTATATGATAATTTCAATCTATTTTTTAATTAATTGTATTTAAATTATGTGATAATTTTTTAGTTTAAAAAAACTATATGATAATTTCAATGAGATTAAGCTTTTTTAGCTAAATAATAATTTGTTAAATATATTTAACTTTACGTATTAAAATGTATTACAATTTGTCTTATAAATATAATTAAATATGTTATAATTTATCAAATATATTTGACTAAATGTATTTGTTAAATATATAACTCACTTAAAAAAGGTAATTTAATTAAAATTATCATGAAAGTTTTTTTAAAACTAAAACACTAACACATAGTTTAAATAAAAATAAATAAAAAAAGATTGTGAAGTCTTCAAATAAATTATTGCAAAAAAAAAATATATATATATATATATATATAATTTGAAAGCAATTTAATTTTACTAAAGATATAAAGGTAATTTATTAGACTACTACATAGAAGAGAGATTGAAGATTAAAGGTGCAATAATTTATTAAAAATTTGATGGATTATTTTGTAAGTGCCCAAATTTTATTAGGTGAAAATGTTTTTTTTTTTAATTTATTAGGTGTAAATGAAATTTTCTTTAAAAAATTATTTATTAAAAATTTAAGGAATATTTCCATGATTATACAAATTTCATGAGGTGTAAATAAAATATTTTTTAAAAAAATGCAACTGCAAGCCGTACGAAAGGCATCCAAATGAACCAACCCCCATACCATTAAATATAAATTAATCTAACTCTATCATAATACTTTTTTAACATAAAAATATAATTTGTCACCACATATATTAATAGAATCAAAAAAATACGCCCAAATTGTAATAAATAAATAAAAAATAGAATCCACAATTCATATAATAAATATTCATTATTTTTATTTAAATCTATTTTGACTTCATAAAACTAAAAATTTATATAAAAAATGAACTTATAGCATTCTGCAAGTTAAAAGCTTAAAATGTTGGGTTAGTTGTTAGATTGACCGTGTACCATCATTACTCGTAGTCGTGGAGAGATTATTCGATAACGTGGTAGGCCTAATCAATTATAATATGTCGTTTCAATAACATATGCGCCATCATTTTAAAATTCAAATATAAATGAAATTCAACTTAAAAGTCATCTGAAAATAATTCAATCCTTTTTTAAATAAATTTTATTATTATAAGGAGGTTAGAATACTTAATAGATGTATAGTTACAAACATTGTTGTTTTAATTTAGAAATCTTAGTACGAATATTATAGAGATAAAGTATGCACTACGACAACAATAATTAATTAATAAAGCATATCAAACTCAAGGTATGTATGGATATTGATTGAATCTTAGTCTCAAAAAGCCAGTATATGTATCTTTGTATTTTTTTATTTTTTTATTTTTTTGGTGAAATATGTATCTTTGTATTGTAACGAAAATGTTAAGTCATTTTGAAATTTTACATTTTTTTAATGTTTTATCTCGATGTCATTTCTATAAATAAATTGTTTAACACAATTTTATATAAATATTTTTTGCATCTTAAACTTTTAATATTACATATCATATATATATATATATATATTTCCAATATATAGATAATTATCACTGTTCGGACGCAAGTTTCTTAGAACGGACTTACAAAAAGTATAACTTTAGAATATAGAGTTTATTCATTTTTTACAACAGAACAAATTGATACCATTGTTTTACTCTCTTATGATTATATGAAGGCTATTCCTATTTAGCATTATTATAGAGATGTTTTATTATATAATCCTATTAACATTTTTTTTTTTTATATTGAGGGTAGGGGATTAGAATAACTTATTGACATATTTGATCATTTATGTTTAAAAAAATTATTTGATTTACTATAATATTAAAATTATCAAATTTATTTACCATTGACATATAATGTCACAATATTTAATTATTATTTTTTTATCACTTATCCATTTACAGTTCACTAATTAATATTTAACTTATATAAATATATCAATCAATTAAATATTAACATGTGTTATTTGAAAAAAAAATAATAAATAATTTGATGCATGTGGCACTACTATTTAATTTCACAATCAATAATGAAGCATAATTTTCCAAGACAGCAATGACACATAATTTTCTATGACAAATAAACAAATTATGCATGATCGGAGATTCAATGGAAATGTGTAGCCTTTGGATCACCAATGTGATCAACATTATTCACTAAAAAAGAAAAAATGTGATAATTATTTATTGGAGTGATACTAAAATAATAATTGGCTTTATTTAAATTGAGTAATCTTTTGTCTAAGAAACTTTTGTTCAGGATTATGGATAAAAGAATTTTTGTTTAAATCTCTTTCAGGTACTTAATTTAAACTTTATTGAAATAAATGTAAAACTAATGTATAGTTAGTTCTCAAATTGTCTAAGGCTGGGGCATCTTCCAATTTACACAAAACTGTTTCAATCTGTCATTGTTTTTCCACTTCGAGGCCTGTGCGTATATCTCCAATATTTTTTGTTTTCTGTTTTCTGTTTTTTGTTTTTATTTGTTCGTTTATTTATTATTTTTTTTTTTGGGTAAATACATACGTCTCCAATAGTTAGTTTTCAGATTTGTAATAAAAATGTAGCCACCCACTATTGAGTCTTGACGAGCATGTACGATGCAGACGTTAGGTTAGAAAATTTGAGAATGGACCAATGTGTAAAAAATTGTAAATAGAGTGTTACTGTAAGAAGGTTGAACTAATACAATTTAGTGATTTAAGCATCTCAAAGGGTTCTTTTAGTGTATTATACCTTTTATTTTGAAAAGCCAACTCATAAAAAAGAATTTCAAGATATTCTTTATTTTGATATTTTTAGAACATTTTCAATAAATTTTTTAAATGCTTCTATTTCTCTATACAGAGCTATACCTATTTTTTATGATTTTAACATGCTGTTTAATTTAAAAAGTTAAAATGCTCAGCTCTTCAAATATAAAAAGAAAAACTCACTATCTATATAAAGCTTTTAATATGGATATTTATTGCACTTACAATTTTAATGCACAATTAATACTTTTATTTAATCTCATCCTTCTTTTATATATATACATATATGTTATATGTATAACACATTGTTGTAACTAGATGTTGTAATGATAAAGAATAATAATTTATTGGAAATAAAAAATAAAGAGTGGTGTTAAAGTTGATTAAAAAAATTCATTTTTTTATTTTGTTAGATTCTCCAACATATTTTTTATTTTAAAGATTATGCTCTTTAAAATAAAGAAGATTATTAGAGATGCTTTAAAAATTCTCTAAATCCATTATGATATTTATTTTAAAAACCCAAATTTTAAAAAATACCTTCAAAGGATTTTTTATTTTAACTTATCAATATAAGGAGTATGATTTGGCTTATTAAACATAGATAGTCAAATATATTTTTTATTTTAATATTATATTAACTTAAATTAATGCATCATAGATTCCAATGCCATTATTATTATGTTTAATACATAATTCATAATAAAAAATAGATTATAAATAAAGTAATAAATATTTATTGGAAAAATAAAAATAAAGTGTACAAATAAAAAGTTTTTTGTAGAAGATGTTTTAAAACTTCACTATTTATTTTAAAAGATATTTTTTATTATAAAAGATATTTTTTTTTATTATAAAGAATATATTTTTTATTTTAATAAGTTTCTTTGGAGATGCATTTTATAAAGAATTTGTCTTCCTCTTTAAATGTAAAGTACAAAATCCATTTTTTATTTTATTATTATATTGATTTAATTTAATATAGCATATATTTCAATGCTATTAATATAATATTTAAAGAATAATTTTTATATTAAAAAAATAAGTTACAAGTAAAACAATAAATATTTGTAAATAAAATAAAATAAAAAGCATAAATAACTAGTATTGTTGAAAAATCTTTTAAAAAAGTTTCTCTTTTTATATTAAAAAATACTTTTTATCATTGAGAGCATACTTTTAATTTGGGGAAGCTGTTATGCTATGCATATATTTTGTTAATGCATATCAATATATTCATATATTATGCTTCAACTAGCGAAGTTATTTTCACACAAATAATATTATTTATAATTGAAAAAAAATTGGGATGATATATAGCACAAATTATAACTCGTAAGGTATCAATGTAAAGAAATACAAAGAATTGATTAGCAACCCCCCCAAAAAAAAATAAAATAAAAGAAAAAAAAACTAAACTAGTCATTTATTTTTATTTTTTATTTTTCTCAGTCTTGTGATCTTGATTGCTATAGTTTCTTTTTAAGGAAAAACTTGATTACTATTATTGTGCTAAAATATTAGCTCCTTTTTTATTTGAACCGGAAAAAAAAAAATCATCTTTATGTGTATTAGATACTCAAAATCTTCCTATAATTTTAATCATTTGTACCAACACAATTACTTTAATTAAAATACTGACTTGTTTGTAATAAAATAAACTATAAGCATAGGTTAAAATTGCACTACAAAAATAAATTAGTTATGGACCAATATAGGGGGGAATGCATTGAATTGCTTGGAGTAAATTTTTTTTTTTTTTTTTTTGGATAAATGCATTGCTTAGAGTTAATTGTTTGTATGTGAAACTGCTTTTCACATGTCTGATTCAAATATACCTTTACTTATTGTTCACTTACTAATAAGTTAAAGGATAAGGTCCTTTTTTGTTTTTTTGTTTTTTGTTTTTTGTTTTGTTTTTTTAAAGGAAAATCACAATTTAATCATAGAGTGGACACATGTAAAGAATACCAATTTTGAGAAATTTTTCATGCATCAAAATAACCTTTCTTTTTCGCCGAAAATGTATCAAAATTATATTATTTATTTATTTTTCTTATTTTGTGCATGTGATCATGTTTAATTTTCAAAAAATTAATATAATGCAAAATCTTTTCTTTTCTTTTTTCTTTCGGAGATATATTATATTGGCATAGGATAATTGTTTTAGTGAAAAATGCTTTTTTTCATTGTTTATGGCTATAGGCAATAAAACCGGTAGATGCAGCTGCATGCAATTTAATTAACTATTATTTTTTCAGTTTGCTTTTCCATATTCGAGCATCTCAAAGGCTCTCTTTACTTATTTATTTATTTTTTAAAAAAAAAACTCTCTTCCTTTTGAAGGGCATATTTTTGAAATTAAACACAATAATCTTTATTCATATGCCCTATTTACCTTTTTTATTTTTTATTTTTTGTAAACATTTACTATTCTACATCATTAAACAAAATGTGTGTGGATCTATATATATATATATGTATATTTTTTTTTCTATAAAATATTATCTGAGTAATTTTGTCTAATTTCAAATAAAGATAAAAATGCTATATACTATCACTGATAACTATCATGGGATCCACATCTCATATAACAATTTGATTTTCTAAAATAGTTCATTTTTTCCATATTAAATTTTGAGCATCTAAATTCAAAACATAATTAAATGTATTATGCATATAATCTAATTGAGTCTTGTTATTTATCATCATTGATGACGATTATCATCTTAGAGCATTTAATTCTATTATTTTTTATTCTAAAATTTTAAAAATAAATTCTTTAATAATAACTATTTAAATTATCTTATAATGTATAAATTATTAAATGATCATTCACTAGTGGTGACAAATAGTATTTTTCAATCTAATTGGTATTTGTCATCTTAGAAAATCTCCTCTATGATGAATGTAACTAACAATTATGTGGAATAGAAATTAGCATCGTCTAAATTTATATTACATAAATATATGATAATGTGCATAATGCTATTTTTTTTTCAATTAATTACATATATTTTATTAAATTTTTTTTTTAAATTGACTATGTGAAAAATTTTATTTTTAAAGAAACTATATAATGTTTGATAAAGCATCTAAAAGTAGAGAACCACTCCAACAGTTTCCTTTTTTCTTTTTTCTTTTTTTCTTTTTTTCTCCTTCTTACTACATTAGCTTTACATGATGTTTAAACAAACTCATTGGAAAAGTTTTTTTAATGACTATTTATTTTTCTCATATAGCAAAAAAAAAAAAAAAAAAAAAGGAAATATTTTATTTACATCTCCTTAGATTTGGAGTAAAAACAAAAGATATCTACAAGTTTATAAAATATCATTCACACCGCTTAAAAGAGTCTAAATTACTTTTATATCCTTATTTAAGTAAATAACCTTCAAAATTCATTTTATTTCTTTTTTAATAATTAATTTGAAAATTTGAAAATTTTGCTCATCTATATTTTAATTAATTTTAGTTAAACTAAGTGATAATTTTTCAATTGAAAAAAAAAAAACTATGTGGTAACTTTAATAAGATAATATTTTTTATTCAAATGATTATTTATAAAATATATTTTACTAAATGTACTATAATTTTTCAAATATATTTAATTAAATATATTTATCAAACATATAACTTACTTTAAAATGTTTATATACTTAAAATTATCATGTAGGTTTTTTTTATTATAAAAATTGGACAAATTATCACATAAATTAAATAAAAATTAATTAAAAATATATCAAAAAAATTTTGAAGTTTTCGAATTAATTATTGCAAAATTTTTTTTGAAAGTAATTTAATTTAAATAAGGGTATAAAAGGTAATTTAGATTTGTTCAGGGAATATACATGATATTATCAAAAACCTAAGTGATATTGTTATAGTTATTTAGGAAATGTAAATGAAATATTAAAACAAAAATTAATAATAAATAAAGCAATTAAAGATGCTTTTGGCAATAAAATTTGTGTATTCTTTATTTTGGAATAGGCTTTGAGATTGGGTTTAGAAAGTTTAGCATGCACATATATTGTCCTATATTTTGTTGGGAACCAAGTACTTTGGTAATCTTTTAGATACTCTGAGCAAAATTAAACACTGGTTTTTTTTTTTTTTTTTTACTCTTAAAATACAAAACAAAATAGAAATAAGAAATATTTTTGGGATGCTCTAAATTTTTAGCTATAAAAAATTCAAAAAACATCGATGATATGCAATTAATTTTCAATTATCATATTAGCAATTATATTGGTCTAACAAATCAAAACTCTTCTTTTTATTTGGGATGCTTTAAATTTTTAGCTATATAAAATTTAAAAACATTAATGATATGCAACTAATTTAAAAACATTAATGATATGCAACTAATTTTTAATTATTATATCAACAATTATATTGGTTTAATTGATAATGACCATAATAAATAAGAACTTTTCTTAGTGGTATATGATATGTTGAAACTCATGATTTAACACTTAAGCACCATATATCATTTATCATCCGGAAGGTTATCTATATATATATATATATATATATATATAGAGTGAGACTATGGTGTAGACTCGTATCAAAACTGACGTTTTAAAAAAAAATATTAATTTTACTGTTACATATACAGAATAAAATCGATTTTTTTTTTTTAAAAAACATCGATTTCGTGTAGATCAGTATGCACGGATACATCATACTATAAAATTAGGCTATATATATATATTTGGATGAAAATGTTTGGGATTCTGTTAAAAAGAAGAGAAAGACATCATTGACGAGAATCTTAAAGGAAGTTAAGAGAGCAACAGTCATTCCCATAGAGCAAGCTTTAAAAAATAGATCAAGCCTGGTATATAATATTCGACTTGTATTAATGGATATATAACATGTAATTTCTATTTTATCCCTTGGATGATAATATAAAATCAATTTAACTCTTTAAAGTTTTTAAGATATGGGTCCTATTTTGGCATTATATTGCTAAATTATAGCACATGGGCGCCTTTTTCCTTCTTCAATGTCGAGTGATAAATATTGCCGATAACAAATTTACAATTAATAAATTTAATGATGGATCTCATATAATAAAGTTTATGAAATTTATAGCAATTATTAACAAGAATTTTTAACTTTTAACTTTTAACCTTTATTAATGGATAGAATAAAAATAAAGGGGATTCATCATCATTTAATATTCGAATTATTATAATTTTGTTTTATTGTTAGTAAAAATGGATTCCATCAGCATTTAATAATATTTTTAATTTCTTTTTATCATCCTTAATTATATTTTTAATATTTATATTTTGAATCTATTACTTGTCAATTATAAACTTAAATGATTTATGAATTAATTTTATTTAATAATAATATTTATAATTTGACAATGTTATTTTTTAATTATCATATTAAAAAATTAATATTAAATTTTGACATTAATATTCATATTTATTATTAAAAATTCATATCAATAAAACTCATATCTATATCAAATTTTAAAAATACTGCTAATGGAAATACTCTAAAAACAAATTACATAAGTGAAAACTTCAGAGAGATATCAAAGTGTTTATATTGAAATTTGAAAATACATATTTTTCAACAAGATAATTTAATGGGATGACGCGTATTATTGCAGCAAACATGCAACGATGTAATTATTTTCCTAAATTAATCAAAAGGAAGAGAAAAAGAAAAAGAAAAAGAAAAAGAAACGAGGACAAGACAGGAGGACCAATGGGGAAGTGAGGAGCACGCGCATGCCACGTAAGGAGGAGAGAGAAAGGAGACATTTGGTTAGAGCAGAGGAGAGAGAGACGGCAGAGTTTGATAGTTTGATTCATCTATAAGGTCCTCACGAGGGATTCGCTCTGCCATTCCCTACCCACTCTTGAACGCCTTCGCACTCTATCACCTATCTCTTTTTTCGCATTTCTTTTCGGTATGTCTATCAAATCTCTTCCCTCTTTATTTTTATTTTTATTATTATTTTTTCCATAATTTTATAGACTTTATAAGATTTTTTTTTTTTTCTTCCTTTTCTTTTTGGTTCTCTCTTCCTCTCGTTTTGTGAAGATTTTCTATATTTAGCTAAAATTCTATGTCTGTCTTTAGCGTGAAGAGTTTGTGGAGTGTAGATATTTTTGGGGATATTACTGGAAGACATGAATTTGTAAGGTATAGATCTAGTTTATTTTATTGTTTATATGTATATACTTTTCTGATTGTGTTCTCTAACTATGTTTTTGATTTCTCTGGCTTTTGAAATAATAGCTTTGTTTGGTTTCCTGGAAATATTTTGGCATTAGGTAGAGGGAAACGTCTGGAAAATTTTTTGGGGATTTATTATTTTTTTTGGTTAACAATTTTCATTTTCTTGTCCTCGTGTATTGTTAACGTGAACGGGACAAAAAGAGTATGACTTATTTTTTCTTGTTTTTCTCGGTAAAATGTGAAAGCTGGCATTGCATGTCCTATCGAAACAGCTGTTCGTTGTCTACCGATTTTACTTATTTGGTTTAGACATGAAGCCTCTAAAGGAATCAAAATCCATTTTAATTCTTGACTTTTTTTTTTTTTTTTTTTGGCCCTCTTAAGAAATTGTTTTGAAGTTCATTTGGGGCTTGATAAAGGGGTTGGCTAACCTGATATTTTTTACGTATTTGGGGATTGTGTGAGTATGATCATTGGCTATTTATATTTTTTGTGGGTATATGGTTCAACCCAAATTAACATAGTTTGGAGTTCATTTTTTAAACCTTCTCTTTCTTAATTTTCCTCTTTATCTTTTTAACTATGGATCTTGAACATCCAGACTGGAGGTAGAGTAAATTTTCCCGGTCAGATCCACGTGCATCGTACAGCTTTTATTTGAAAAGTTTCTTTTTCTTCTGATCCTGTCCATTTGTGATTGCTTTTGGACTGGTGGGGAATTTGCCCCAATTACACTGCCACTGAAAAAGTTACGAAAGAGGACTCCTGGGGAAGGTGAAAGAGGGAAGGGGTGGTGTGGGTAAACTTAAAGTGTGAGTTTCCCCTTTTTTTTTTTTTTTTTTTTTTTTGGGCCTCCTCTTTTATGGATTACATATGGGTTTGCTTCTGTTTGTTTGATAGGAGGTTAGATTGTCATCTTCCTTGAATTTGCTAATTTTTGGATTATAAATGGTTGAATATTAGCACTAGCAGATACATCATTGGATGTTTGGTGGTTGAACTAATTTTCAATACCCTCAATAAAGGGAAGCTTTTGATGTTTATTTTCCACAGTGATAATGGATCATATATGATCGTTTAACATGATAAATGTGGCATGTGGTTTTCACTTGAAGTGGAAATCTTGTTTCTATGTTGGGAAGGAGTAACGCATCGATTTCTGTGTTGGGATGAAGAAAACCTGTAGTTACCAGATAGTGTGTTAGAAATTACTTAGATATTTAATGAAATCTTTTCGAATTGTGAATATTCCAAAGTACAAGATTCTCAATTGAAATTAAATTCATGAACTACAGGGTTGGGAATGAATTCATTGTTTTATTTCTTTTTAGTAACTGCTCTGCTAAAGTTATTTTCCTAATCTAATTTTCTATTGCCTGTATTGGAGGGATGAAAATGAAAAGTTTGTCTTTTCATACATTTTTTTTTCCCATTGTTGATGAGGAATTTCCTTGCTAGTTGAAAATGATAAGAAAATTTGCAGTAACAGTCTTGAAGTTCACAATAGGAGAAAAATGGAACTTGTAAATTTCGTGGCTGATGCTCAAAAGTGTAGATTGTTCTCTCCTATGTATGCCACTTCATGACTGTCGGTCAGAGTCAATAATTCATTGCTCACGATTTTTCTTGGAAGCTTCATAATTTGTCATGGGCAAAATACTTTATGGGCCTTAGTAATAACTGAGGGGAAGTAAGTTTTTTCCTTTTTTTTTTTTTTTTTTTTGTAGAGGATTGGTGGGAAATACAATAGCTAAGGTCTTAATGAATCTCTCATAATTTGTGATTGTCCTTAGAACTGCCTCTTTTTTCCTCTCCAAAATAAATTTAATTCCAAAGCGGAACACTAAGTTGAACTCTGATAGAAAAAATTTAAGAAAGATCTTGATCAAGTAGGATCACATGATCACATGTATTCAAACATCTTCTCTTGATCAAGTAGGATCAAATGATCACATGTATTGTACCTTGCAAACACATCTTCTCTTATTGGATAAAGATTTATGGAGCTGGACTTTGGTCCTTTCAATTTTACTTCATCATTATTCCTGAAAGCTGAGTTGCATTAGCATTTTCGCCCTTTTTGAATATTTTAGTCCACGTGATGGGCCATATGTCAGATGCTGTGAATTTGTTTATAATTTCTAGCAACACGAGACCATGAACCTTTGGCAGGTAGCAAAATGACGTACTCAAGCATAAGGGTGGTTTTTTGATTTCTGTTTCTTTAAGGGTCTATTTGATCTTCTTTTTTCACAAGTAACTTAGGATTCTTTTTCAATCTGTTTCGTGTTTCTTGTCTATGTCAGAATTGGTGACTGAAACAAATTGGAAGAACAGATACATGGACTTACAGCAGTACTTTGCACATGAATGGAAGTCCATTCCTGGTGCAGTGAATTCGGAGAATTCCAATGGCTGCTTTGACTGCAACATCTGTTTGGACTTTGCACATGAGCCTGTGGTCACCCTTTGCGGCCATCTTTATTGCTGGCCTTGCATCTACAAATGGCTTCACGTCCAGAGTGCCTCCCTTGCCTCTGATGAGCATCCTCAATGCCCTGTTTGCAAGGCTGATATATCACACACCACCATGGTTCCCCTTTATGGCAGGGGCCAAACCAGTTCTGAAGCTGAGCTCGAAGGGAAGGCAGCTTATAAGGATATGGTAATCCCTCCAAGACCATCGGCTTGTATTGCACAAGCTCTTATGTCTCCTATGTCTCATACAGGTCAGCAACTTCCGTATCGTAATCCTTATCAGAACCAACACTATAACCCTCATACATATGGCAGTTATGGTGAAGATTCTACGTCTCCACTGCTTAATCTCAGTGGTACTACGACGACAGGTTTCCACCATCCCATGATTGGAATGTTTGGAGAGATGGTTTATGCCAGGGTGTTTGGAAATTCGGAGAGCTTATACTCATATCCGAACTCATACCACCTGGTGGGAAACAGTAGTTCGAGGCTGAGAAGGCAGGAGATGCAGGCCAACAAGTCACTGAACAGAGTTTCGATTTTCCTTTTCTGCTGCTTTCTTCTGTGCCTGATCGTCTTCTAAAATTTGTTAAAGGCTAATTTTGTATACTTTGTATAAAAGTATTGTAAGCTTTATGAACATGGATAGGTGATATATAATATATCATATATGAGGTAACATTAAAAATCTAGCTAAGAATTCTATTACCGTTTCCACCTACATTACAGGTTTTTCTTCTTTGGACTTTGTCATTTTATTAAGATCAACAGAGAAGCATATTGGTTTGCAAGAAGTTGACCTTTTGTTGGCAACCACGAATTTTGTTGAGTGGGTCTTAACTTCATTTGGTTGACTTAAAATTGTTCGGCAGCTAGAACATGTAAGAAAAAAAAAAAGATCTCAGAAGGCTGAGTATCTATTTATTTTGATCTGGTTTTATCGGATCCATTTCTATGGCTCGTGATCTTCTATTTAAAGGACCAATTAACCAGCCCTGAAACACTGGTGACCTGGGACAGTGACAGGTTTGATTCTCGGTAAAAAATATATATATATATATATATATATGTAGTTCACGGTCCTTTTACTGTGGAAAAGGCTCATACGATGCCCAATATTTTATGATTTGTCCTAGTAAATTTAGTAAGAGTTTAATTTTTTTAGAAGTAAGAATTTAATTTTTTTAGAAAAATGATTGATTTTTTTTTTTTTTTTTGTTTAGAAAAGTATGGTCAATTTCTATTAATTTAGAAAAATATAGAGAAAAATTGTATGTAAGAAAATTATCACATCTATTAACGTTATTTTGAGAATCTCAAAATAAAATAGTTTTGAAATTTTTTTAATATATATTTGTCTTTTAATTTATTATATAATATTAAATTTAATTATTTATAAGTATCAATTTTCTTATTATTTGGAAAATTAATTCTCAGTAAACTAACTCATAGGAAACTAAATCAAAAAAATTAATTTGTCTTCAAATTTTGACACTTATAAAAAAGGACCTTGAGTGTAAGTGAAAATCTGAAGGTTGTTATTATTATTATTATTATTTGTAACTGAGGTTGGCTTGGCCTACATTGGGATTGAGAATTATTGTAATTATTGTTATTATTATTATTATGATGAATAATACTACAAATATAATTTGATTTACCAGCATTACCAAGAGCATACATATCATTATTTAATTTATTTAAAGTATTTTCAATGGTTTTATCCTTTGGAGCTTATATGGCAAGTGATTAAAGCATTATCAATGGTTTTATCCATCTATTGGAGCTTATGTGGCAAGTGATTTAGAAGATGTTGAATCTTTGATACGATAGTGTTTATCAATAAATAATGTTTATTTAAATTTCTTTTTCAATAAATCACATTTAGAATTTTAGATTTCTTTTTCATTAGATCATATTTAAAATTTTAAACGAAATAGATTGATATGCTAGAGAGGATAGAGGAGGGGAAAAAAAAGCTAATTTATGACTCATGTCTAATAGATCCTTTACTTGTGGAAGATCTAACTTTTATTTATTTATTTATTTTCTTTTAGTTATCACATCATCTTAACAAATCTCTTACATACCACAATTGGAAAATATTTTTTAAAAAAATTATCTGTCATGGGAATTTTTTTTTTTTTAAAATAGATAGAACCAATAAACATTCCAATGGAAATGCTCTTGTATTTAGCAACATTCATTTTTTCGAACACCTTATTTATTTTAAGATTATATTAATATTTTATCAATTTCAAAATTATATTAATATTTTAATTAATCAAATAGTAAAATTACTATTTGTATTATTATTATTATTATTATTATTTTATTTTTCTTACGAAATATATGCTACAAATATACTGTGCATAAACTATATTTAAGAAATTAAACTTACATGAGGGGAAATTAGAGGATGAGAGTTGTGAGCTTCCTTTTTCTCACATCCTAATGATCCTGTTTTGTCTTAATTAAAAATTAAATTAAACTTCCGATAGTCGAGTCATATCACTTTATTAGTATGATATTCTTCGAAATCAAAGTTTATGAACAATAAACTATGCTTAATCATTCTCAACCCAAATAAGATATTATGGAGAAAGAAAATTGTGAGTGAGTTGCATCTTATTAGCAAATATAAAGCAAGGCCTTTTATTCTGGTGAATTTTAAAGCACTAAAAGTGGCATTGGGTATTCTTTTAAAACAAGATTCCAAATCAAATACAATCATATATCCCAATGGCCAGATAGAGACATGATGATGACTTTAGAAACTTTTTAAAAAAAAGGAGGTCCAGTGAAGTCTACTTCTCTTATCTCAATATGTCGACAAGTATAATGAAGTTTCCTTTGGCATAGATCATCACGACCATTGACCCACATTTATTATTGGACCGTACGTTTCTACAGTACATGAACTCAATATGAAACAGTAGTTCAATTTTCATGTATCCTCAGCTGATCCAGCTGTCGTCCTCTCATTTTGTTGATTGTGATCAATGACCACTAAAGCAGAAGCTGCAAAACCTTGCCGACTTGCTTTTTTGACTTGGGTTTCTTCACCTTTTTAACTGGTGGATGTTCTGGGTTCGAATATGTTTTCAGTTCAGACAACAAAACCAGTCCAGATTTCTTTATTTTGATGTGTCCAGCATATTGACCATATTATGCTGTTGAAAATACATTTTGGTTTCAATTAGAATACGAAGCATTTCAAACACGATTTCTATCTGATGCTCATATTCTTATCCTTATTTTTCTAAGTTTTTAAGAGGAGTTAAATTGATTGTCGACAATGTGTCGTATGATTTTTAAAAGGGGCAAATGTTGATTATGTTGAGGAAATTATTCATTCTGCTTTCAGAGTAGGTTATTTTTATCTTGTTGCTTTAAATGCTTTATTGTTATTATATTTTTGAGAAACGTGTGACTGCTTATATGCATAATTGTCCAAAGAAAATTTTATGAAGTTCAACCATTCACATTTCTCGACAAACAAGGGCATTAAGGCATGATGGAAGTTGAAACCTTAATTTATGGTGGACTAATGGGATGTTCGTGTTTTCAAGACTTGGCTTGGCACTATTTATTATTGTTCTAATTTGGATTTCTGGCTGTAAATTTCCTATTAAAAGACGTGACTCCACTCAATTATATGCAGAATTTTAGTTAAAAACTTATCTTATTGAATAAATGCTGTAATTCTGATCTTTCGACGAAATGGAGCAAATTTTAGCAACCATTTATAGGATTTCACTTTGAACTGAACTGGGGATATATCTACGACCTTATAGTGTTTGCCTTTTTGAATTCATATATATTACTTAAACCATTTACTGTTTGTCATATGCCTCTCGAGTCCCAATCCCAAATAGATATCTTATGCATTATTTGCTGATCTACTTTTTCTGTTTTTGAAAATGTTTTCAAAATTACGAATCTTTTTACACTAGAAGGGATGCAACAATAGTTAAATTCTGGTTTCAAATGCAGGTAATGCGGGACAGAAACAAAACACTATATGGTAGAAACAAGAATGAAAATTAAAGATAAAGTAGTAGCATCACATTAGTTAATACTAAGAAGTACTGCTAGAACCTTAGGTATTACACTCAAATTTGATTTGCATTATGCAAACCAGAGAAAATAGATTTCTAAAAAATATTCATTGCCCTTTCTCATTCATTGATTATCTACCTATAGAGACTTGTGGTACATAAGTTAAAAAAATCCTAAAAGATACATCATACATAATAAAGCACAAGAACCTAGAAGGTATAAATGAGATTGACAGGATCCATCTCGGAACATTCCCAGGACCCCCGAGTAGCCCTATTTAGGGAAGTCTCACTTGGCAATCCTTAGAGAAAATCCAATAGAACCTCATCTAACCATAAACAAACAACATATGTAAATACTAAATAATCCCTCAATATATAAAGATAGAGTTACAACAATATGTTAAGTCCACAGCTATAGTTTGCATCTACAGTCTGTCATACTACAGGCCATTACTACATATACATAATGTGGGGATGAACCTGAGGAGAAAATCTCTCACGAATAGGCAAGAAGTGTATGGATTTAGCGATTCGATCCAGTATCACCCAAATACTGTCATATCTCTGGATTGTTGAAGGAAGCTTAAATACAAAATCCATAGTAATGTGCTCCCTTTTCCATTTTGGGATGGGTAAAGGTTGCAGAAGTTTGGAAGTCTTTTGTCTCTCCATCTTCACATGCTAGCAAATGAAACACTTGAATACATATTCAACAACTTCTCTTTTCATCTTTATCTTCTAATAATAATTCTTCAGGGTGTGGTACATTTTGGTACTATCAAGATGTATAGCATAGGCAGAATTATGGGCTTTTTTAATATTAGTCTTTTCAACTCTTCATTGGTTGGAACACAAAGCCTAGTACCAATCACTAAGGCTCCATCATCTTTAATAGTGAAATCTGGCTTCCCACATTGTTCAACTTTCCTTCTCATTCTTATCTAATAAGGGTTTTCAAACTGAGCCTTATAAAGTCATTAGATTACTTTTGGAAAAAAATCATTACTCGAACAATGAATCTTATACCAAAAGTATGCTTGAACCAAACGCTTCACACTTGGAGCTGGATTTGATCAGTATGATTCATTCAGCAGTCGAATATTCCAAATGTTAATAAAAATGAGCATAGGTACACTAAAGGATTCGACCATCATGTTGAATGCTTTTGTCATTTTTAATCAACTATTTAACTCTTTCACTACATATGTGAGTTAATATGCCTTTATTGATTTCAAGTGACTTAACCCAATTTACAACTAATTTGGTTACTAAACCATTTTGAATTCTAATATCACTTTTACCCACTCTATTGTATTAAAAATATATATATATATACACTATCATAAAAGAGGGGAAGGAAAACTATTTTTTAGTTTTCATAATATATTACTTTATAATAAATATGTAATATAATTATTTCATGCAATGTCTTAGCTATTAAACACAAGTATTAATATGTTAAATTTCATGCAATACGATAAATATTATATGCCATGTACAATAAATATACTACACTAAACAATAACGCAAAACATTAATAATAGATGTTGGACAGATGAGATTCAACAAGAAATGTATAAGATACTGGATACGTGAGAAAAATGGGATACCAGATATATAAGATTCAACATAAATTATTGGACCATGGATACATTAAAAATGTATTGGAAACATTACGTTAAACACTAGATACATTAGATATGTCTACATTGGATATTGGATACACTAGATTCAATTAAAAGATACTGGATATCAAAGATCTTGAATTCAATAAAACATATGAAAAGTTTATGAAAGATATTGGACATTGGATTCATATGTGATATGTTATTCTAAATGTTAGATTAGTTGTAATTTTAAATTTTTTGAGCTTCTCTCATCTTTTGGCCCCATAAAATCAAAGGGGACTTATGCTACTGGTCAAATTTATTATTGCAGGCTAAATAATCACATATATTCATTACGTTTCTTTTTGTATAAAATTGTAGCAGACGAATAAACCTAAGCTACCTTTTGAAGGTTTATAAATGGGAATGGACTGGTTTATACAAAGACTATGACAAAATGCCCAACCTATTTATTGAATGAGTCCATTTGGGAGTTATTTATAAATTTATGATAAAAATAGATTGCGAGCCTTTGATAGCACTTAGAACAAATTACCCACTCCTTTAAAAAATACATGATCATCATACAACCCATATATAAATAATAAAGCCAAAAAAGTCTTGAATATAAAGCCTAAATATGTATGTTACCATGCCTTGATGTAGTCATATCAAAGCCCAATCTACCAAGCCTATGTAAAGCCTATATGTGAGTCAAAAATTATAATGCAAACTTGATTCACATGATCACCTACACCTTACAACTTCAACCATTAAAAAACAACTTTTTCCTTCATGAGAAATGATCCTTTTCCTTTATTAAGATATCTTAGAATAACACAATTAAAAGGAGGTTTGTTTTGATACCATAAGGGGTAGGAGAGAATCTTCAGAAAGAAACAGTTAAGGGTTCCACTTCCCAAATTCAGCTTATGGTGTTATCCTTTAGATAATCTAATAAACACTACTGGTGTGGCATGTTTGAGTGTAACAAGGTATGCCATAAATTCTCTTAGTATCCTCTGATACGAACCTAGGTCGACTCGTGCCTAAACTCATATTATATTACTTCGGATCTCAATTATGTTCAAATTCTTATGGAAAAACCTTAACCCCTAACCAACCTATGATTAGAAACCTTGATATAATGAAGACGCCACAATAGGTTATGGAAGCCCTATTGTTAATTCCTTTATTTTGAATTAGGAATTAAATAATTTGCAATGAAAATAATAAAATAATAACTCTCCTAAGTTGATTTTTCAAGCAAATAAATAAATAAAAACCAAATATAAGACTAATTTCCTAAAACAAAAAGTCACAATCAAATTAGGAAGCTAGTTGATTAGTTTGACTACTAATGTATCTTTGACCAATTTTCAGCTTGTTTAAGATCCAAATGAGCTTCCATATGTCATGTAGGATGCCAAATATGATTAATAATGATTCCCACATGTTTTCCCTTGATTGGAATAATTCAAACTTGCTTGAACAAGAAGAAAATTCAAAGTCAGCGGCTAAACAACACATTTTCGGCCAAAATTGAAATGTTATCCATACAAGCTAGTTTTAGATGTTTTTGATTCTTCCTTGATATGATTCCATGGCCTCTTGGTGATATCCATTGAATCCAAGAAGTGTTGGATCCATTCGTTGCTTCCTGGAGTCCATATTTGCACTAAAACAGCTATCCGGGTTAGTATCGGCCTCCACCACTCGAATGCTTAAAACGGGCTTTGTATCTTCGAGTATTGTCAAGCCCTTTTGAGAATTAATTACTCCATGTATAAAAGTAGCTAGGTTGTCCTTAAATCTCTTGGCTGAGCTCTAGCGGTCAGTCCGATCTTCATCTATATAGGGTTAGCACCCTAGTAGGTTGTCGGTTGTATGGGCATGGGCGGATTCTCATCATTCCTCTCCTCTTAAAAAGGATTTGCTCTCAAATGAAAATCATCACCTGCAGCAAAAGAAGATAAGTCCACAACATTAAATGTAGCACTAACATTATACTCATCTGGTAAATCAAGTTTGTAAGCATTTTCATTAATCTGCTTCAAAACTTGAAATGGTCCATCTCCACGTGGCATAAACTTAAACTTCCTTTGTTCGGGAAACCTCTCATTTCTTAAGTGCAACCAAACCAAATCTTCTGGGTCAAATACTATAAAAATAAATCCTAGAAATATCAATTTATCTTTACAGAAATCACACTTTTTAAAGTTAATAAAGAATTTCCTCTAAAATTTTAAATTTCTACTAAGTAAAGCTCTCAACAATGCAGATAAAGTTCTATACGACAAAATCAAAAATGCTTTATTAATATCACTTTGGCTAAGATAAAAATTCTTCTTTCTTACTCACGGACACACTTTTTTTATCCTCACTGTCGGCTCTTTCCAATTTCCTCACACTCTTGGGTTTTTCCAAGTTTTTCACCCTCTCGACTTTCTCTCTTTCTTTTCCCCCAAGTTTGAGTTTAGGACACATACCTTGTTGTTCTTGCATAGCCTTGTTCCCTTGAATTGTCGTTGAAGTTGTGGGTGCCATACTCGCCTTTTCTTTAAGCTTTTCAGCCTCCCTCCCTTGTTACATTTGAAGTTGATATCTAAATATTTCCTTTGGAGTTGATGGCTCCAACTTAACCTTTTTCCCTTTAAATTTAAATATAATGGGATTCTTTCTCCCATAGTATATGGCATCCTCATCAAATTTCCATGGCCTACCCAACAATATATGACCCGCATGCATAGGAACAACATCACACAATACAACATCCACATATTTATCAATGCTGAATTTTACTTTGGCTTGTTTATTTACTTTCATCTCTCCGCTATCATCAAGCCATTGTAATCTATATGATTTTGAATGTTTAATTGTTATGAACCCTAATTTTTTGACTACCAAATTACTAATTACATTTGCACAACTCCCACTATCAACTATCATACTACAAATGTGACCTTGAATTTCACATCGGGGTGTGGAAGATATTTTTTCTTTGAATTTGGTCCTCATCTTTGTACACGGTCAAGACTTTCCTATTCACTAAGCTCAATTTGGCATGTAAAGCATTTAAAGTCTGGGCTTCATCTTCAAGTTCTTCCTCTTCTTGCTCGGTTTCACCTCCACTTTCTTCACTTTTGGATTCTAACTCACCATTACCTTTTAGCATCATGATTCTCCTATTCGGGCATTGGCTAGCGATGTGTCCTCATCCCTGACACTTAAAACACACAATATCATGAGTTCTAGAAGGTTTAGAATCAGATTTACCTTCATTCTTTGGTGTTTGGACAGGTTCGGTTTTAGTCTCCCTTTTTGGCCGATTGGTGCTTTCATCACCTAGCTTTGGTCTTGGCTCGTTGTTATACGTGGGATTGCTTCTCCAAACACTTAGATTTGACCTCCCGCTTTTTGATACTCCTCTAAACCATGTACTTGTGCCCTTCCTTTTGAATTGATTCTCAAGTTTGATAGCCACATGCAACATCTTTTCCAATTCCACGTATTGTTACAATTCCAATTAATTAGCTATCTCACGATTCAACCCACCTAGAAACCATGTCATGGTTGCTTCTCTATCCTCATTCATGCTCAATCTCATCATGAGCATCTCCATCTCCTTGTAATAATCCTCCACAGACCTACTACCTTATGATAATGATTGAAGTCTTTGATGCAGCAACCTATGGTAATGACTTGGTACAAACCTCTTTCTCATGACTCCTTTCATTTGTCGCCAAGTAGTGATAGGTTCATCTCCAATTCTCCTTCGGGTACTTTGCTCATTTGTTTACCATTGGAGGGCATAATGTCCAAATTCCATTGCTGCCACCTTTACCTTCTTAGTCTCCAAATAGTTGTAACAATCGAAGATCATCTCCATACACTCCTCTTCATTAATTCTCAATAACGAGTGAATTTTTAAACATCTAATTCTCGGGTTTCTAACCAAAAATAAGGAAAATTAACAAAGGAAATTTCGGAATCAATAAGAACTGGACCAGATGGTAAGAAATTAAGAATTCAAGAATAAAATTTAGAGAAAAAAATTTAAACATGAACAAGAATCAAATTGAACAAAAATATAGGATAGTTATTGGTTGTTGTTATTTGTAATTCAAGTTTTTGTATCAAATCCTTTAACTAATTTTAATCCAGCAGTTTTAGCACCCAAAATTCAACTATCCAGAAGCAATAATGAATTTCCAAGAACTCCAAATATTTAATAAATAAGCAACAACTCAGCAGCTCCAACAAATTTCCAGCAAACAAATTCATACTCCAAATTCAACAAAAACCGGACTTCTACAATTTTTCTTTTTTTTTTTCTTTTATCTTCGGCTTTTCTTCTCCCTTTTTTTTATGTCAAAAAATATAATCTCAACTGCATTAGCAAGAATTAACAACTAGATTGTAATTCCAACACCAAATAACTACCAAACCAGTGACCACACAAAAACAAAACAAATTGCACAATTTTTAGATTTTATGCAATATGCTTTCAAAACTCTTTTTTTTTTTTTTGAATATATAAATGCAACTAATTAAGATTAAAATAGCAAAGAAAAATACCAATCAACCAAATTAACAAGAACAATGATGAAAAAAAACTAACAAACTAGGAAGCAAAATTACAATAAAACAAGGAAAACCTAATTTGACTAAGAATGAGATTTTTTTTTTTTTTTTAAGCAGAACATGTATGAAATGGATGCAACCTTAACCTAATGTCAAAATTGTAGAACAATACAAAAAAAAAAATAAAACAAATAAGATAGATCAAACCTAAACAAAATCTTGGCTCTGATACCAAATAATACGAACCTACGTCGACTTGCGCCTAAATCCATATTATATTATTCCGGATTTCAATTAAGTTCAGGTTCTTGTGGAAAAACCTTAACCCCCAACCAACCTATGACTAGGAACCTTAGTATAATGAAGACATCATAATAGGTTATGGAAGCCATATTGATAAGTCAAAACTAAAACACTCACTCTCTCTCTAATTGTATTTTAGGTGTTCAAAGAGAACTAAGAGAATTCTATCTCACAAAATAATTTCTGAATATTATTAAAGGTGTTTTCTTCCTCAAAAATAATCCCTTAAATAGGCTAGAGTCACAAAATAATAAACCCTAAAACTTTAGGTTAAAACCCGCCACCAAAGAGAAAATGAAACATGTTGGCCGAAATTCACCTACTTTCCTAAACTAATTTTGATTAATTAATTCCTCTATTTTGAATTAGGAATTAATTAATTTACAATGAAAATAATAAAATAATAAATTTCCTAAGGTGATTTTTCCAGCAAATAAATAAATAGAAACCAAATACAAGACTAATTTCTTAAAATAAAAAGTCAAAATCAAATTAGGAAACTAGTTGACTAGTTTGACTACTAAGATACCTTTGACCAATTTTCAGCTTGTTTGAGCTCCAAATTAGTTTCCATATGGCATGTAAGATGCCAAATATGATTAATAATGATTTCCACATGTTTCTCCTTGATTGGAATAAGTCAAACTTGCTTGAACAAGAAGAAAAGTCAAAGTCATCAGCTAAACAACACATTTTCGGCCAAATTGAGATGTTGTCCGTACAAGCTGGTTTTAGATATTTTTGATTTTTCCTTGACATGATTCCATGGCTTCTTGGTGATATCCATTGAATCCAAGAAGTGTTGGGTCCATTCATTGCTGCCCGGAGTCCATATTTGTACTAAAACAGCTATTGGGTCTGTATCGGCCTCCACCATTCGGATGCCTAAAACAGACTTTGTATCTTCGGGAATTGTCAAGCCCTTTTGAGAATTAATTACTCTCTGCATAAAAGCAGCCAGATTTTTCTTAAATCTCTTGGCTTGAGCTCTAGTGATCAGCCCGGTCTTCATCCATATCGGATCAACACTCCAGCGGGTTGTCAGTTGTGCGGCACGGCTATATTCTCATCATCCTAACTCAACTCAAACGTATGAAGAACCTAAGAGGATTCAAGCCTAAGCTAAAAAAGGGATCTTGGCTATCACCAAATTAAAATCCAAGTCAATTGCTATGTACATTCTGCTACCAACAAAATCAAAACTTTATAAACCAAAATTCAGACTTAGGTCTTGAAAATCCAATAATCATTTCATCTAGCAACCTCGAAAACCTTAATCATCAATAAAACTAATTTTTCAACATTCCATTTAATATCCATACAAAAATACCACTTACAAGCCATACTGTTTAACCATCATTCTTAAAAATCCACTTACAATATTAAAAAGCAAAAATTAAAAATCATCAACATCAAAACCCACAACATCAAGGAATTTAACCACCAAAATTCAATCAAAACTCCAACAATAAAAATAAATCAAAATTTTCAGCTTGAATAATACCAAAATTCCAAAATTAAATTCCATAAACTTCAAGAATGTAAGATCTAAAATGTTAAACCACTATAAAATCTATGATCCATGACATGCAACCAATGAGAACTCAAGATCCATCATCAGAACCATCAAGTATTTAAAAACTACCAAAGATCCAAGCTCACTTGTCCTTTGATCCTTAAAGATCAATCGCATGCAAGCTTAAATTCCTTTATAGAACTCAAATTCCCAAAAATTTCAAGTTGAAAATCCAAAGATCAAAATAAAACTTTGTAAAATCCATCCATATTGCTCTCGATTTAGAACAAAAGAAGGAATTCATTTGAATAATCAACAAATACCATTTGCAACTTAAGATCTCAATTCACAAACCAAAGATCCAAAGCATATTTCAAAATCGTAAACCAAAACTCCTAGTGGAAATTAAAAAAAAAGTCACTGAAAAATTTAAATAGATTTCTTGGTTTAGTTAACAAGGAAAATAAGGAAGAGAGGAGTAAAAAAAAATTGAAGGGTGGTGTTGTGTGTGATGGTGCATCCGGTCGAGACAAGGAAAGAAGGAAAAAATGAGTGTGTTGATGTTGAGGGGGGTTAAATAGGCAAAGTTTGGTAGGGCAAGTTTGTAATTTCATTTGAAATTAGAAGTAAAAAGTCATAAAGCTTTATAGGCTTATATAAAGACAAAATATATGAGATTAAAATGGAAATTCAAATGATTTTAGAAGATCAAATATCAAAATACTACCAAATTAGTCCCACTTTGATCATTTCCTTGACTTTTAACTTTTAAGTTCCAAATATACCTTTAGATAAAACAATGAATGCCTTAACCAAATATTATATTATATATATAAATATGTCACATGGCGAATTTTAGGATTTTAAAATTAAAATTATTTCTATCTCTCTAAAGAACACAATTAGGCATATGTATACACACACACACACACACATATATATATATATATATATATATCAGTGTTTTAAAAAGCGGGAAAAGGCACCTCCTAGATGCGCCTAAGCATGATGCTTTTAGATAATGCATCGCATAGTAGCAAGGATTAGAAAAAAACACTCAACGCTATGTTAATCGCCTAATGCGTGCTTAGGTGCTAAAAGGCGTGAGCTTTTTTGTTCAAAGTTTTTTTTCTAAGATTATTTTTTAAAAAATGTTAAAAAACAATTTATAAGAAATTAAAAAATAAAAATAAAAAATATTTTTAAAAAAATAGAAACTTTTTAAAGATTAAGTTTTTTTTTCTTAAACAAAAAAAAAATGAAAATGATGAATAAGAAAAAGAAGAGTAATAAATTAGAAACTCTACCAGCAAGTGATGCTAGTAACACATAATCATGGATTATCGAAGGTTGTGATGATGATGAAAATGATGATAAGATGGAGAATGATATGTTACCGCATAAAAAAAATTCTAGAAATGCTCAAGTTGAAATTATAGAGCTTGAGAAAAATGATTTTGTATAAGATGGCACGAAAGATGAGTTAGATGAAAATGTATATATTGAATTGGAGTCTGATAAAGAATTAGACAAGAATTAGATTATGATAATAGCTAAGGTACGTATTAATCTAAGAATTATTAAGTACTTGTAGGTTTGTAATATATATATTTTGAAATTAATTTGTTGTTGAAAACTTGAAAAATATGAATTTTCATAAATCTATTATGATCAATTACATGCTAATTCGTGTTTATTAAATATACAAAAATAATATAGACTTGTATATATATTGACATTTAAAATATGAATTATTTAGTTTATTTAGTAGCTTTATAATAATTAAAATAATAATATAATTATGAAATATTTTTTCACGCCTAGGTTTTGCCTAAACATGTCTAGATTCGTAAAACTTAAGATTTGACCTTGCTGCCTTGAGATGCTTTATGCCTTTTAGAATACTAATATATATATAAGAGATCACAAGAACCCATTTTTTCCCAAAAATAATTTTTATAATCTCTAAAAATAATAAAATTGAAAATTTTCACCATTTTTCCTGACAAAGTTTTATAAGAAGACTAAAAATATTCAAGCACCATAAATTTTTTCTTGAATGAAAAGAAAATAGATTTTCAAAATTTGGGGTGTTATATTAATCTCAAGTTCGCCACTAAAGACAGCATCGAGACCGCACTCAGCAAAGTCGCAAAAATAGCAAAGAGACAGCAATTAGAGCCTTAAAAAGAGGCTCCTCCTCCACCTCTATCGACAAAAATGGAGAGGTCGACAATGGCAAGGGTATGTTGTTGAAACTGAAATCTTTTTGCTTGAATATGGACACCAAAATTTGAAGGTTCATGATCAGAAAAAAGTAGAGAGAGAGGATTAAAGAGAAAACAATTGCAAAAGGCAGAGGAAGGATGAGAGAGAAACAAGGGATTTATTGGTGAATCATCCATGAAAATAAGGATTTTTTAAAACAATATTGTGAAATATGGTAAGACATTTTATTAGTGAGACATAAGCAAAAAATTTTACTTTTTCAATTAAGACAAAAATGCCTTATATTAAATGTTAAGAAAAAAGAAAAACAAAAACAAAAACAAAAACAAAAAAATACAAATAAAAATGTATTATAACTTAAAATAAGTGGAAAAAAAATGCCAAACATATGCATACAAGGAACCAAGTTGAATATAACAAATTTAATCGTATTTTGGTTGCATTTATTGAAATTTTGAGTTCAATGATTGAACTTTTCCAACTAATTAAAATGCTGTCCATATATCTTCTTTGAAATTTTGATCTAGAAAGCACCTGTTGAAAAAAAAAAAAATTTTGAGTTTTTTGGCTGCACTCAGCAAATATTTGTTGACCAAAAAAAAAGAAACTAGTTGTTTTAATCTAAATTTTTTAAACATTTTTTTATATTGTATTTATTTAAAGAACTAAATTTATAAGCTAAAATTTTAAAAATGAAATTAAAATAATATAATTTATAAACAATAAAAATTACCACATTAATTTTAGCATTATTAATTTTTACAAATGTTATATATTTTTGTTTTTTGTTTTTTTTTTAAGGTATAAGTAGTATTACATTATTAATGATATAATTTATATGGAAAAGACTTAATTACGCATCATTAATAAAATATTTTATATATTGCTAAATATTTTATGAAATTACAAATTTATCCCAATTTTAACATTTGAAATCCCTTAAAATTCAAGGACAATTTAGGAAATCAGAAATTCATCTGCTTAATTTATATTTTCTCCCTCTGAAAATCCTTTTCTCGCCTTTGATTCCTTCCTTATCTCCTTTTAAAGGTGATGGGGAGGCTAAATACAAGTTCACCATTGCAGACAATATCAAGATCGCACTCAGCAAGGTCAGGAAAATAGAAGAAAGAGGCCACAATCGGAGCCCTAAAAGGAGGCTCCTCGTCCACCTCTACTGGTGAAAATGGAAAGGTCGATCGATCATGGTGAGGGCTTGTTGTTGAAAATGAAATCTTTTTGCTTGAATATGGACATGGAGATTTGAAGGTTCATGATCAGAAAAAAGCAGAGAGAGAGAGAGAGAATTGCAAAGGCAGAGAAAGGATGAGAGAGAAACTGACATGTTTAATAAATGGGTTGTAACGGGTCAATTTCGAATTAAACAGGTCAATCCGAAAATAACACGATTAATATTCGTGTTAAACGGGTTGATCCGATTATGATCCAAACCCATTTATAATAAATTCAAACCTATTTATTCCGTGTCATTTTCGAATCGTGTCGTCATATCATGACCCAAATTGCTAAGTCTATCTATTTCTATCGCTTGTACCAACTCATCCAAAGACAAACAAATTTAAGTTGGTAATTAAAATTAAGTTTCTTTATTTGAAAATATAGACAAATTACAATTTTCTACAAATCAAATAAATCTAAATGACAGGATTAACAATATATCTTGGTAACTCTTTTGCAAAAATAATAATAATAATAATAACAGCTTGGTAACTGGTTGATTAATTTCAAATCCCCCAACAGTAAAATCATACAAAGTAGAACTCAGATTAATAACATATCTTGATAACTCTTTTGCAAAAAATTATAATAATAATAGCTTGGTAACTAGTTGATTAACTTCAAATCCACCAACAGTAAAATTATGTAAAAGTATATAGAACTTATATTAACAGTATATCTTGGTAACTCTAATGCAAAAAAAAAAAATAATAAAAAAAATAATTTTGAATAATAATAATAATAATAGCTTGGTGACTGGTTGGTGGAAATTTAAGTTGGCAATTAAAATTAAATTTCCTTACTTGAAAATGTAGACAAATTACAATTTTCGACAAATCAAATATAATCTAAATGGCAAGATTAATAATATATCTTGGTAACTCTCTTGCAAAATAATAATAATAATAACAGCTTGGTAACTCGTTGATTGGAATCCTCCAACAGTAAAATTATATAAAGTAGAACTTAGATTAACAGTATATCATGGTAACTCTTATACAAAAAAAATAAAAAATAAAAAATTTAATTTTGAATAATAATAATAATAACAGCTTGGTAACTGGTTGGTGGAAATTTAAGTTGGCAATTAAAATTAAATTTCCTTACTTGAAAATGTAGATAAATTACAATTTTCTACAAATAAAATATAATCTAAATGACAAGATTAATAATATATCTTGGTAACTCACTTGCAAAATAATAATAATAATAACAGCTTGGTAACTCGTTGATTAACCTGGAATCCACCAACAGTAAAATTATATAAAGTAGAACTTAGATTAATAATATATCTTGGTAACTCTTTCCTAGAATATAATAATAATAAAAATAATAATAATGATGATGATGATAGTAACAATATTAGCTTGGTAACTGGTGGATTTACTTCAAATCCATCAACAGTAAAATTATATAAAATTGAACTAAAATTTCAAAACATGCTGCTGCAAATAATAATAATAATTGCTTGGTAACTGGTTGATAAACTTCAAATCCACCAACAATAAAATTATATAATAGTAGAACTAAAATTAGCAGTATATCTTGGTAACTCTTTTACAAAAACATCATAATAATAATAATAATAGCTTGGTAACTGGTTTGTGGAAATTTAAGTTGACAATAAAAATATAATCTAAACGACAAGATTAATAATATGTCTTTGTAACTCTTTTGCAAAATAATAATAACAACTTGGTAACTGGTTGATTAATTTCGGACAATAAAATTATATAAAGTAGAACGTAGATTAATAATATATCTTGGTAACTCTTTTGCATAAAAAAAATAATAATAACAATGATAATAGCTTGGTAACTGTTGGTTAACTTCAAATCCACCAACAGTAAAATTATATAAAGTTGAACTAAAATTTCAAAATGTTGCTGCCCAGGATCGAACTGGGGACCTTTAGTGTGTAAGACTAACGTGATAACCACTACACCACAGCAACACGATTTGATATTTGATTTCATCTAAAAATTTAAAAACATATTTTCTTGAAGTATCCGCCTCTGCTGACAAGTTTATTTTTGGTGGTCATTTCCTGAAGGATTGATTTTGTAAAATAGTTTACATGTTCCACCCACCACTTTCCTTTCTTGAAGCATAAGATATGATAACTAGAATTCAATTTTCCATGATATAATAGGAAAATATATATTTCTAAAAGAATAAAGATACAGATAAAATGTGCATAAATTATGTTTATGAAAATTTTATTTGTTCTAATAAGATTACCCGACAAACTTCCACTAACAAGTCAGACACAAAAGTCCAAAAGGAATTTCAATTTGTCCTAGTGCCGAGGCCATTTCACTCCTTGGTACGCTTGCAAAAAACGGAAGATGTTATTACCAACAGACAAACAAAAACGGAAGAGTGTTACAAATAAATAAAGGTGAATTATGCTAAACACTTTAAGCTATTAACTACTTGCACATAACCCACCAGTGTTGCAATTAACCCCCCTAAACTATTAAAAACTCCAAGAGAATAATATATATATATATATTAAAAACTTATAATTAGGGACAAATTAAAAAGGAAATAACCATATTATCCTTATATACAAAATATTACATATATTTTAAAAGATAGAAATTTACATACATAAAAAAAAAAAAAATGTGAAGCAAAACAATTTAACTGTTTTGACAAATATATATATATATTGATATTTAATATTTTTATTAATTGTTTTAGTTTTTATAATCCATATTAATTAATATTGAGATTTTTTTTTTTTTCAATTCTAAGTTAATTTTATACAGTTGCATAAAATAAATTTACCAAAAAGCTCCTATCTTCAAGTGGCAGGGCAACCATGATGCTGCCAACATAAGGGTCGTTAATGCCAACGGATTTATGTCGGACTACAACATCCTCTCGCACCAGTAGCTCTCTTTCTGTTTCTCTTTTTATCTGTGATCCGAAATCCATGGCTTCACCATTGCGAATAAGATTTTATATATAACGGCCATTGTAGAGTAGAATATAGCTCACAACCTCTCAATCTCTTCTAAGTGTTAGTGCTACCATAACAAAATAATCAAACTTGTATCAAACATACCACAGTAAATTCGGGATCTATATATACATAATTATAGAACTATATTTATTTAAATTACTAATCTTCTTAAATACAGTCATTGAATAAATATAAAATAAATTTTTTTATCTACAAAATAAAAATAAAATGACAGAAGTAATGTCTAACGGATACAATGCTCTCTAACATTTTTTTTTTTTTTTAGGTTTTCACTAAATAGGCATCCATATATACCTCAAGTCCTAATTTTTCTATTGTATCATATTCATTCATTGATAACTTATTACCCAATCTATATATATATATATATATATATACAAAATAATTAATAATAATAATAATAATATATAATGAATATAATAATAATAATATAATAGTAAAAAAATAGAAAATAAATCAATTGAGATTCTTCAATTCAATGGATCAACTGAAATATCACAGATAATGTGTATTTAAAGAAAGTCAACAAATAAGTTAATTTCATTACCGGTCCAAACTAATTGACAAGTAAATCACATGATTATAACTAATTTATATAAAATATCTAACACTAAATTATAGGCATTTATTAATTACAAATTATGACCAAAGGTAAATACATATCATTTAGACATGAGGTTTTTTTTATTTATATATTTCAAAAAAGTTATTTGAAAGTATGGATAGTTTTATAACAAAATAATAATAATAGTAATAGTACTAATAAAGCTCTATAGGATAGTTAAAACTAAACATTTGTAAAGTGAAAAAAGAAATTTAGAAAAAGAAATCTAAAACAGAAGATAGAGAAACAAAAATTCATAGATTTTTTTTTAAATTAAAAAATAAAAAAAAGGACTTACTACACCACCGACACCAGCGTCGGTACTAATCTTTTCCCAAATATGCAACCGAAATTACCGGTTGGGCCATGGGGCAAGCAATTTATTTCCTTCTCTTAGGAAAAAAAAAAAAAAATTAAGGATTTTGTAATAAATCCTTTTAAAAATAAGGTTTACTTCAACTGTAGACCAATATCAATTTTAGAATTTTTTTTAGGAAGTAAATTGATAGTTTCGATGGTGAACACTTCTATCTACGTCCATGAATATAAAAATTCGAATCACTCAATCAGGAAGGCCTACGAGATAATGCAGAAAAAAAAAATTACGTTTGGTACACGAAATAATTATTTTTTTAAAAATAAAAATAGTTATCATAGAAATAAAAAATGAGAAAATATTTAATAATTATTATTTATATATTTGATAAAAATATTAATTTAAAATTAAAATATAATTTTTTTAAATATTTTATTTTTAAAAAAAATTAAATTTATTAAAAATTAAATTTTTATATTTATTTATATATTTTTAACATGTGATAATCAATTTAAATCTAAATATGATAATGATATTTTAAAATTTATATACATTAAAATATAAAAATATAAATTTTGAAATTTTAAAAAAAAATTTCAAAATGAAAATATATCTATTTCTATATAATAGTTATTGACAAATTTAAAAATTTATTAAAAAAAAAAACAAAATCTATGGAAAAATTCTATTTCTATCCATATTTCATAAATTAAACATGGCTTTGGTTTTTTTTTTTTTTTTTTTTTCTCAACTGCTGCTTTTACATGACGCTGATCCAGCTGGAAAAAAAAAAAAAAACGAATTTAAAACACTAAAAAAAATAAAAATAGAAAAACTGCTGTCTCTACCGTTATACGTTCATTTAAGCTTTGGCATTTTCTCTACCCCCATGACCTTTCAAATTACCTTTTTGCCTTCATATTTTATTAAAAGACCTTTATATCCTTAATTAATAATAGATTTCAAAATATAAGTTAATCTTCTTCTTCTTCTTCATTTTTACGGCTTTAATTCCATCTGATAAAAAAAATAAATAAATAATTTTTCTTTGGCATTTTTTCCTCACCCTTTTCTTATTCACACTAAAATATTCTTAAAAAATATTTTTTTCTTTTCTTCCCCAGTTACACCTAAAGCCTAACTTGATAATTACATTATTTTTTATTTTTTATTTTTATTTTTTAATTTTTTAATCTGCCTCAACCACCCTCTAATGGCATACACAGAGAAAAGCTTCAAGAATTAGAAACCCTCATATTTTAGGGTCAAATCTAGCCCTAAATATTTGACCAAAAAACAAAAGAATCTATCCCTAAATTATTTATCAAAAAATAATAATAAAAAAAGCCCTAAATCAGCCTTCCCTCCCATCCTCTGATCACGTGCACCTACTCTCAAGCATCGATTACAACGCAGATGCTTCAAAGTCTATGAGAAAAGTTTCAGACCATCAATACTCCCTCCCTGTTCTCTCACACTCTACTTCAAGTTGTTAACAGCACACCTCGATGCTCCATAGTTTCAAGTTCACGTGGAGGAAAAGACAGATGGCATGAACCAATGGTGACGATCTTCAACCTTGACCATGAACTCTTCAATCAACCGAAAATTATCAATGGGTATGTTGGTGACCAAGGTGGTTGATGTGGGTTTGAAAGAAAAATGGTGGGTCTGAGAGAACGAGGAAGAGAAAGACAAGGATAACACAGTTTTGATAGCTTTTCTCATTAATTCTCTTTTTTTTTCTTTTTTTCTTTTTTTGGTTAAATCACTTTGCTCCTTAATTGCATAATAATGAATCTAGAAAATACGTAAATGAAGACGAGGAAAAAAATTTTAAGAAAGAAGAATGGGAAGGAGATTAGGGAAAGGGCGAAACTGGAAAGAAATATGGATAAGGGAATATAACAAATAAATAATTTTTAAGCAATTAAATATATAAAATAGAATTATATTGCAATTAATCATGAATTTTTTAAAAATGAACTTTTAAACGTATAAAAGTATGCGACCTTTTTTTTTTTTTTTTTCTTTCTCCCTTCACAGTAGTTTATTTTTATTTATTATATTGCTTTTCAAAATATTTTATATTACATATTTTCTAATGCATATCAAATCATATTTAAATTTTTATTTGTTATAAAATAATGCAATTACAAATATGCCCTCAATCCGTTAAATCAAACAGAAGAAATAAAATAGTAAGGTTGCAGTTGAATTGTCAAAAAAAAAAAAAAAATGAACAATAAATTAAAATTGATATTAGTCAAAATTCGAAATTAACCCTTAAAATAATCCTAATTCATATATTAAATGATTCTCATTTGTATGAAATAATTAATTAATTAACTATACATGTTAATGGGCTGCATTAGTTTTTTTTTTTTTTTTTTTTGACTTTGTTCCATAAAATTTTAATAGACGGTAATAACTAGTAGTATTAATTATACATTGTAAATCATATTAAATTAATATAAATAAGTATGTTAATTTTAAATTAAACATTTAATCATATTTATTGCCCAAAAAAATGCTATCAAATTAATTTTTAATCAAACTTTATTTACAAATAATTACAATAAAAAAGAAATCATTTTTTTGTACTTCAATAATAAGGAGCAAAAATAAATTAATTAACTTTCTTAAACAATTAAATATTTACAAATATTAATTACAATATAATCTAAACAATTTAAATTTATACAAAATATATTAAAAATATAATTAATTAATATTAATTTATGGCATATTACTTGTTTTACGGTTATATTATCAAAATTATGATCATTTTATATGGTACGTTACACATTTTCTAGTTATATTACGAAAGTTATGATTATGGCATAGAAATTGTAATCCCATTACTTAATTTGTGACATGCTACCTATTTTGTAACCGTATTATGAAAATTATGATTTTATAATGAAAATTGTGGTCATATTTTTTAAAACAAAAATTGCCAGTAACAGTGATGATTTTTTAAAACGCCAGCACTGTAGACTTTTAAAAAAAAGGAGAGAGAAATTAGAGAGAAGGAAGTTTGTGATGTACATGTCACTTTGGCATAGGTAAACACCTAACCTTGCACCTTTCGGTAGTCAAATCAAGCTTGCCAACAACTCCTATTGGGTACATTCCAATATTCTCTTTTGGAATTTCTATGCTTTTCTCTATCTAAAGTTCTAAACGCGAAGCAAAATGTTCTGTGATGTGTTTTCAACTTTCAAAAATATATATTATTGGTTTGAGAGACTTTGATACTTTAAATTTTTTTTTTTTCCCTCGTTATTTTCACTAAGTAGCCAAACCAGCCACCAATCACAACTAAATTAGACAGACCTTGCCCAGCAACTCCAAAAAAGCTAAGGTTACATTTGGTATAACAAAATAATTATTCTTAAAATAAATAGAAATAGTTGTTTATGTGAATAGAAAAATATTAAAATAAATAATAATTTCTGTTTATATATTTTATGAAAATATTAAATCAAAATTAAAGATTGGCATTTATAATTTTTTTAAAAATATTTAAATTTAGTAAAAACTAATTAAAAGTTAAATGTTATATTTATTTATATAATTTTGATATGTTATAATCATTATAAATTTAAATATAATAAAGATATTTTAAAATTTATTTTGATTAAAATATAAAAATAAAAATTCTGAAGATTTTTTAAAAAATGTTAGCGTTTATAAAAGAAAATAATAATTTTTATTTATATATTTAGTAAAAATATTGAATTAAAATTAAAGGTTAACGTTTATAATTTTTTTCAAAAAAATCAAATTTAGTAAAAATTAATTAAAAGTTAAATTTTATATTTATTTATATAGTTTTGGTATGTTATAATTATTGTAAATCTAAATATGATAAGAATATTTTAAAGTTTATTTTGATTAAAATATAAAAATAATAATTCTAAAGTTTTTTGAAAAGAACTTATTCTTCATGCATATTTAATCCTTCACAAATTGAAAACTTACCAAATATTAAAAAACTAAAACTATAGAATAAGTATTCTATTCATATATCAATTCCATAAACCAAACACATTCTAATTATATTTATTAAAGAAATAAAAAAAATACATGGAAAAAAAAAGGCAAAAACAAAGCCAATCCAATACAGACTAAATTAAGCCTTAGTAGGAAAATTTTAGATGTAAAAAGCGTGTCTAAGCTATGAAGAACTCTAACAAAAACGATTTGAAAAAAAAAAAAAAAAAGAAGCTTTAAGATCCCATCCGATGCAACAAAATTTAATAATCACCTTGACCATCAGATTATTAGTCTTAATCATCTCATTGGTGTGGAAGTGTATATATAATATATATGATTTCTCAACAACAAAAAGGTGCTAAAATATAGATAATTTGGATCAATAATATATGTAACCGAGCAACCAAAATAATTCATCCATCACAGATATATTTTATAATATATACATATATATATATATATATAATAATATAACATATAATATAAAATTTTTATCAAAAAAATATACGAGTCCCATACTTTATTTTAATAAATGATGTATCACTAATATATTATTGAGAATAAATTAAAATATATAATTAATTATTAATAATAAATTAAAATATATAGGCAAAATTATTTGCGAACTGTAATATAATTATAAAAAATTATAAAAAATTTATACAGATGTAATATAGATGTAATATACGTGGATTCCATCCTCTCCAGAATCACACTCTTTTTTAATTTATTATCATATTATTTCCTTTTATATATATATATATATATATATATAGAGAGAGAGAGAGAGAGAGAGAGAGAGAGAGAGAGTGCGAGAGGCTTCCAAGATCATGGTCAGAGTTCGCGGCCCTTCCTTGAATTTCCATGTTTCTCTTTGAATTTTGTCGGCTATTGATGGGATATATTAAACTTGGTGTACGAGTGAACAGACTTTCAGTGCACCCGAAACCCTATTTAATTATTCTTACTTGCTACTTTATTTTATTTTATTTTATTTTTTTTCCTCTGCTTATTAGTTAGTTTGTACTAATCCAAAAAATTATACAAAAAAAAGAAAAAAAAAGTATTAATTAACGCCAAAAAAAAAAAATTAGAGCCCAATAAGGAGCTTCAGATGTATAAGAATCTAGTTAAAATATTTCGGACTCTGTGACATTGTAGTCACACAAAATATTAATGTAAATCAAACCGAAAAAATAAAAAAAGATTCTTATAGTCAAATGTAAAAAAACTTTTTTTGACCAGAAAAACAATGACGAAATTTCTGAATCATTTAAAAATGGAAACAGTTGTCGTTGTCGAAAGCAAAACCACGAAACTTCCATGCTTCCCAGCTGGGTCCATATTACTCTTCATCTAGGATTTTTCCATCAAATATTTTAAGAAATTTTGTTGTGGCTAAAAGTTAATATCTCTGTCTAAAAAAGTTGCATGACAAGCAAGAAACTTAAAGAAAGTGCAAAGGAGGAGGAAACAGTCCGCAACTGCCACGTAAGGGGACTAGCTAGCTAGCGGTTTCCTTGTCCTATAAGAAGGAGGCCGTACAGAAGAATAAAGAGTTTTGGTGCTAAACATGGCAGCACATCAAATGGGGGCTTCAGTGTCGCCGAACCAGACGTTGGCGGCAGGGCAGTCTCCGAAGACGAAGACTAGCCCGGCTCCATTTTTGTCGAAGACATACGATTTGCTTGAGGAAGGCGGTGGGGGAGATGATGATATTGATCAAGGAAAGAAAATTGTTTCATGGAATGCGGAAGGAAGTGGATTTATAGTATGGTCTCCGGCGGAGTTCTCAGAGCTGATGTTGCCTAAATATTTCAAGCACAACAATTTCTCAAGTTTCATTCGCCAGCTTAATACCTATGTGAGTTAATTTGTCCTCTATTGATTTTATCTCATTTTTCTGTATATCTTTTTATATTGTGCATTGTTTATATAATATATGCACATAGTTTGGATCAAAGATTTATATACAAAAGCTCCTCCGCCAAGTTGTTTTGCTTATAGATATATAATTAACCATATTTTTAGAATAATTTATTCTGGATCATAGATTTGACGAATATGATGAAACGCTCTGATTAGCTGTATTATGATGTGGGTCACATCCATTTGATCGGTTTGGAGTGTTATGGAGATATATACATGGTGTGCTATGTTTGTTTCCTTTTCCAAAGTGTAGTCAAAATATAAGAACACATAGGGTTTGTTACCCTTACATAGTCAAATTTAAACTCTATAAGTTTCTTTTTTCTGGTCAATATTATCATGCTCTCTTCACGGTTCACAAAACTTAAAATTAAAGGAGAGATTTTAGCATTATCTTTATTCTACAGGTAAATGTCAAATAAATGTAGTTTAGTATCATGTTGCATATTTATAGCGAAAAGGACTAGTAAAACCGCCCACCATAAGGTAGATATATATGTATATTTGTTTTTTTCCATCAAATTATTAATATTATTATCAAATGCTTAATTAATAAGTCACTTACATCTACACTTATCGATCCTAAACATTCAAATGAAAAAAAATAAATTATTATTGTAAATGGAAAAAGTATTATTGTAAATGATAAAAAAATATTAATACTATTGATTATGTCATACCAAACCATTTCATACACACAGGTTCTCATGGAACACAAAAATATCTTGTTGATAATTAATTTTTGTAACAAATTTTACAAGAGTTTGTACGGCTGCTAGTGTTGTCCTTGAATATTTCTTTTACGAATAAAAGATAATTTTCTTTTTATATAAAAAAGAAAACTAATTAGAGAGAAAACCAATGGCCAGATGTTTTTATATGAAAGCCAAAGTTTCTTACTTGTTATTACATATATATATATATATATATATATATAGTCCAAATACCAAATATAATAGATTGATACATAATATTAGAAAGTCGTAAAAGGTGTCCAAGTAATATCTTTCAAAAAAAAAAAAAAAACACAAAAAAAGGGTATCCAAGCAATTAAACCTAAGATATGCTGGGTTTCACAAACCCTCTCCTTCAATATTCTGTCCCCAAAAATAAATAAAGATGTAAAGAAATAGAAATAAAGAAATAAAATTTTTCCTTATACCTTTGTGGTTATACAGAAGGACAAGTTAGGAAATTGGTACATATAATTAAACATTAAGTCAATAGTCTCAGTTAGACCATCATTCGAATCTCTCGAGTATTAGAAATATTCTATTGATTTGTATCAATTAGTACCATGTGAAAGAAAATTTCTGGGTATATACATAATAAATATAATCATAAGGACATATTAAGATATAATAGCCCTCTAAATCTTATTTTAAAACATAGGTCAAATCCAATTAAATAAATCTGAAAAAAATTCAACCGCTGTGATGTAAAACTGGTTAATGTATATGCGTAAAACTAGTACTGCAAAAATTATTATTAAATATTAAACTAGTACATGCATTTAAATTCCACTTGCAGTGATGTCTAGCTAACCCTGGAATCCAAATCAGGGATTCAAGAAAACATCATCAAAAAGATGGGAATTCAAGCACGAGAAGTTCCAGAGGGGATGCAGGGACATGCTAGTAAAGATCACCAGGAAGAGATGTGAACCAAGTGTATTTCCTGCGTACCTAAGGGCCGCTAACGATGACAGTGCAGCCATAGCAGCAACAGTAGAGGAGAATAATAATCGGTTGCTGCTGATGGAGGAGAACAAGAACTTGAGGAGAGAGAGGTTGGAATTAGAGATGGAATTGGCCCAATTCAAATCACTTGAAATTAAGTTGTTGGATTGCCTTGCTCACTACGTGGGAGACAATCACATTAATAAATTTAGAAGGTTATGTAGTGGTAGTACTACTACTTCTGAGGAAAATTATAAGTGATCAAAAAGGTTTTTCAATATTTATGTTTGTGATCTCTTAAATATCAGTAATATGTAAATGCATATTTTCCCTTTTGAGTTTCTTTTAGGCTTTCTTAACTTTATTATATAGTTTTTATGATTTTCAATCAAAGATTGTCCATGTGGGTTTTTTCGTTTGATTCAGCAACTTTTTTGCTGTTGGTCGGAATTATTCAAAATTGGCATAGCTTTCTGTTGTTTACTATGCAGTAGGATGATTTTTAAAATTAAATTTAAAATGTTGATATGAAAAGGTCTTTGGTACAATATTTTTTGGTGAACATGATACGAAACTATGTAAGTTGATTCTTTTAATTACATTGTTGAAATCAAAATGTTTGACAATATATTATAAATTTAATAATAGATAATTACATTTACCCCCTCAACTATATTAGTTGCATTTTGGCTCCTTCACTGCAAAACCTTTGGCATTCAATATGCGAAAATAGAGATCTAGTGATACCAATAAAGCGACATTAAAAAAAAAAAAAAAAGGTCTGCAAAAAAAAATCCACGACGCTGAAGATAAAAGCATCAACTAAAATAAAAAAATATACGATGCTTTTAGAAAATGATGAATAAAAAGTGTTGCTTAATAACAAAAATAAGCGACGCTTTTCTTCAGAGTCGCTTGAAAGAAGACCATAAACATTAGTTGACACTTTTGTTTTGCTGACACTTTGAAAACAAGGCGTTGGTAAAAAAATTTTAATATCAGGCGACAATTTTGTAACGAAAGTGTCGGCTATTAAAATTGGATTGTTTAAAAGCTAGATATATGTTAAAAAATTTAAAATATAGTTTTGAAACAAAACTAAGAAAGAATAAAAAATATATAGTATGTAGGTGAAGTTGACGCTTTTACACCTAAAAGCGTCGACTTTAATGTTTTTTTATTTTTTATTTTTTTATTTTTATATATGTATGGTGTTTGAATTTTGTCAAAATTGATTGTTTAAAAGTTAGATATTTTGATTTAATGTGTATTTAACGTTACAAGGTATATTGATTCAATGTTGCATTTAAAAAGTTAAATATAATGCTTGGACATTTTGGTACTCATTCAAGTATATTAATTAACAACTCAATTTAAATTATCAATTTTTTTTTAAAATTAAAATGGCAAAGCCGACATTATTTGTATTTTAATTTTAAATTAATAAAAATTTGATAAAGTTAATTATTTTATTATTTAGATGCATTATGTGACACTTTTAACATCCAAAATGTTGACTATTGTCTTAATTTTTGAAATTTTAATTACTTTTTTATTTTTTATTTTTTATTATTTTTATATTATTAGTAGTACACATGTGTGATTTTCACTTATTTTTTATTATTTTTATTATATTATTTTATTTTTTATATTTTTGGAAAAATATCAAAAATGACTAGCAAAGCGTCAACTAATGTTTTAATTTTTGAGATTTTAATTAATTTTATATTTTATATTTTTTATTATTTTTATATTATTGGTAGTACACATGTGCAATTTTCACTTATTTTTTTTTATTACTTTTTATTATATAATTTTATGGAAAAATATAAAAAATGACTAACAATTTTCACTTTTTCCTTTTTATGTTTCTTTCATATTTTTGGAAAAATATTAAAAATGACTAACATGAGCTTTCTAACACCCAATGCAAGAGTCACACCACCTGACCAATTGTGGTGTTTGTATTGAATTGAATAGAAAACTAATATTAACGTTTCTTAATAAACAAGTATTAGGCGACCCTTTTATAACATTTGGTAATGCTTTTATAAAGCGTCACCTTTTATCCAACATTTAGCAATGCTTTTGTAAAATGTCACATATTGCAGTATTTAACGATGTTTTTTCAAAAAAGCATCGTTTAATTTGTATATTTACCGACGTTTTTCTCAAAAAAACATCAACTTTTGTCTTTTTTGGATTTTATTTTTAAAATTTGAATTTTTTTTTAATTTTTTTAAAATTAGGATTGTTTAATAGCTAGATTCATACAAAATAATTATATATACAATGAAATTCAAATAATATTTGCATAACAAACTAATATTTCAAATAAATTAAATATTAACTCATATAATAATTTTATTATTTTAAAATTAATAAGTTAATAGACAGTTAATACATAGTGAATAAAATATTATAAATTTAATTATTTTGAAAATTTTAGTAGATAGTTGATAAAAATATGAATCAAATATATTAAAATATTAATTAGCAATATGAATCAAAATAACCGATCTATTCATTTAATTTATTTGTATTTCAATTTTAAATTAATTATTTTTCAAATTAATAAAAATTCAACAAAATTAATAATTTTATAATTAATAATCATTAGGCAACCTTTTAATATCCAAAACGTCGTTTAGAATTTTAGTTAATTTTATCTTTTATTCATATGTATATAAATATTAAATATATTAATTGGCAATATGAAGCAAAATAATTAATCTATTTATTTAATTTATTTGTTATTCAATTTGAAATAAATTATATTTTAAATTATTAAAAGTTTAATAAAATTAATTTTTTATAATATAAAAAGATTAGACAACATTTTTAACATAAAAAGCATTGTTTATTGTCTTATTTTTTGATCTTTTAATTAAATTTATATATTATTCATATGTCTATAAATATTAATAGATAGTTAATAAAAATATGACAAATGTAATTATTTTGAAAATATTTGGGTGACGCTTTCATGATAAAAGCGTCGCCTATTTGTTTCTTTTAATTTTTCTACCTATTAAATGTACCATTTATAATAAGAATCAAATATACTAAAATATTATAAATAAGTAGTAATATACACGAAAATGAATGAAATATTAAGTATGAGACTAGCTTTTAAATAATCCAATTTTGACAAAATTAAAACATAATTTAAACAAAAAAAAGAAAAAGAAGAAGAGAAAAGCCAATACTTTTATGCTAAAGTGTCAGCTATTATTACATATGGCGACGCTTTTAGTTAAAAGCATCGGCTTTTCTCTTCATTTTTTTGTTTGAATTGTGTTTTAATTTTGTCAAAATTGGATTGTTTAAAAGCTAGCCTTATGCAAAATAATTCCCCAACTACTTATTCCCCAATTTATATATATATATATATATATATAACCGATGCTTTTTGGCTTAACAGGGTTGGCTTTTCCCGTCTAAATTAAAAAAAAAAAATTATGATTTTTTACTTTGAGTTGCTAATTAGTATACTTGAATGAGTACCAAGATGTTCAAGCATTAAGTTTAACTTTTAAATACAATATTAAATCAATATACCTTGCAACATTAAATGTATATTGAATCAGTATCTACCCTTTAAACAATCAATTTTGTCAAAAATTAAATACCATACAAATAAAAAAAATCAAAAAATTAAAAATATCAAAGCCGACACTTTTAGATGTAAAAGCATCGGCTTTATCTACATTTAGATTTTTATTATTATTATTTTTTCTCAAAAACTATCTTTTAATTTTTTTGCATATAGCTAGCTTTTGAACGGTCCGATTTTGACAAGTTTAAACAACGTATTAAGCACAAAAAAAAAAAAGGAAAAAAGGCAAAGCCGATGCTTTTTGTCTTAAAAGCATCGGCTTTTCCCTTCTCAATTTAAGGAAAAAAAAAACATTGTGATCTTTTACTTGGAGTTGCTAATTAATATACTTGAATGAGTACCAATATGTTCAACCATTATGTTTAACTTTTTAAATGCAATATTGAATCAATATACCTTGCAACATTGAATATATATTGAATCAATATCTAGCCTTTAAACAATCAGTTTTGATAAAATTCAAAGACGATTCAAAACATTAAAGCCGACGCTTTAAATGATAATAGGACATATATATTTTTATTTTGAAAATGTTATGCTGATGTTTTTCATAGTAAAAGCATTGTCTATTGTTATGAAATTTTTTTTTTTAAGTCCCCTCCAAATTTAGCCTCATTTTTCAACCCCCTTTGTTTTGAAAAACTACATCATACAACCAAAATTAAATTTAGCTTTGAGAGCAATCTAAGTATAGTCGAAGAGTTAGGTTTTTGGGTTTTAACATTTCCTTTGCCATTGTTGCCATCAAAAAGCTGGGTTTCTGTTCGTCCCTGTCTTGGTTGGCTGGGTTTCTTCTTCCTTCGTCATCGTCATTTAGGTGGGTTTCCTTTTTTCTTTGTTGCCATTGGTGACCCAGTGGTGGGTTTGGATTTTTGTTTCATTTTAAATGCAGATTTGCTAGATTTCTTCCTTCCTTTGTTGCAGCAACAAATTAGGTGGGTTTGTATTGCTATTTGCTGTATTGCACAAGTTGCAGGTTGAAAAAGCTTGGGTTGTGGTTGTTCTTCAAGTTTAACAGGTGAGTTTTCTTAATCTTGCTTTGGTTGATATTTATTCGTGATTTTACTTGAGATTGGATTTGCTTATATTGATAGGGAAATGGATAAGTCATAGATAACAAAAGATAGAATATCAAACAATTTGCTAAGGGTGTGAAGGAATTTTTTAAATGTAGCATGAAGAATGCAAATGATAAACAGATTTATTAACTTATAATTAAATAATTATATTTGTTATTACTGTTTTAATTAATTTTTTCTTCCTTTCTTATATTATGTGTTTTCCAATATTCTAATCAATATATATTTTTTGTTAATTATGCATACATTGACCTTTGTTATTATTGTTTTAATTAATTTTTGTTCCTTTCTTATTATGTGTTTTCTATTCTTAGGAGAAACATACCTCGCCAAAACTTAAGAACAATGGTAATTTTAACATTATCATTTACTAAATTATTTTATAATAAATATTATTTATTCATTTTGTATATGTGTTAATAATTTTTTAACATAATTTTTTCATGTGCAGCATGAGGGTGTATCACTTGGTCATAAGAGGATATCAACAAATTTAGAGCTGAATGTGCATCAATTATGATCTCAAACCTTTCATCTCAATGAGTATGTATGCATGAGATAGTTTAATTGCTTTTGCTTGTATATATAAAATAGTTGATCAAATTGTAAAAATATTACACGAGTTAATAATTTAATTTATTCAAAATTAATTATATTTTGTCATGCAAATATTTATTTAAATTTTGTTGTCTTTTAATTATTTTGAATGAATCTAGCTTTTACACAATCCAATTTCATCATTCTTAAAATAAAAAAATAAAAAAAATAAAAAAACGAACGTTTTTAACCAAAAGCATTGGCTTTAGCGACACTTTTTCTAAAATCGTCAGATACTGTATAAACATTTAGCAACGCTTTCACAAAAAGCGTTAGCTTTTGTATGGATATTTAGCGACGCTTTCTTTCTAAGGAAAAGCGTTGCTAAAAGTCTAAACAAAAGCCAACGCTTTTAATGAAAGCGTCATTAAAAGCTTTAACAATAGCTTACGCTTTAGTGGAAAAAAGTGTCGTTAAATGTATTGGAAAAAAAGCCGACACTTTGAATAGAAAAAGCATCGCTAAAATTATGAATAATAGCCCCCACTTTTCATTAAAAGCATCAGCTTTTTTCTAGGACATTTAGCAATGCTTTTATACTACAAGCATCGGCTTTTTTCTAGTACATTTAGTGACGTTTTTTCTACTAAAAGAGTTGATTTTTCCATAGGACATTTAGCGACGCTTTTTCTACTAAAAGTGTAAGCTTTTCTTGAAATTAGGCGATGCTTTAAAAGTGTCGGCTTTTCTTTGTTGGTTTTAGCGACCCCACATCAGGCGATGTTTTGTGAAGCATCGGCTTTTATTTTGCATTGCGTCTGCTGTCATTGCGATTCTTGTAGTGATTGCCCGTAAACTATTAATTTCATATCAATTAAGTCCAATTTTAATAGATAAATTTGATAAAATTAAACAAACGTAACTCATATATTTTATTTTATTTTTGGACCATAAGCAAATTAGTACTTCCCCCCCCCCCCCCAAAAAAAAAAAGGTAATAATTTACGAGCAATTAGGGTTTCGAAATGTGCATCAAAGTTACTGATTGTGGTAAGATGCCAATCCCTAAACTTGACCACGAAGTTACTTTTTTTTTTTTTTTTTTTAAAATTTTTGCAAAGAAACATAGAAACAATGTTTAAAATTTCAGTATCGATGAAAATATCAAGAGTTCGAAATACGAAAATTTTCATGGAAATATTGAAAAGTGTCGAATATCGATAAAAATTCATAAAAAATGATGGAAATTTATTTTAAAAAAATTGGAATTTTTATTGAAACATTAGAATTATCTTATTTAATTCATTAATTATCAAATTGATTATAAATCCTCTCAAAATATTGAATGCTGTTATATTTGTCTTAATCAATTGATTTATATTAAGTATTAATGATCATAAATAAATTATTATAAATATACAAAACAATTATTACAATTACATTATAGTTCATAAAATTCATCTTAATACCATATAGAAGTTTTAGGTGGTTGGAAAATCATTAGTCTCTTCCTCATTTTAATTTTGAGATGTGAAATGTGAGAAGTAGCTATGAAAATATGTATCTTCTTGATAATTTTGCATATAATTGTTAATATGCCAACCATATGAATCTTGCATTATTGATTGACTGTGTGCATAACTATTACTCTCTGACGGTTGAATTTAAGATGGTATCCATGAATTGCTAATTGATAAGATTCTATAAATATCCATTGAATAAGGGTTATGAAAATGACTTTTAACCCTCATTGATTCAAAATTGACAAAAATCGAATCCTCTTCTTGTTTGTGGCACTTCCATTATGGATTTCTTTTTAAGTATATAGTCTTTTCTAACAGCACCAATTTCTTGACCTGCATCTCTACTTCCATGATCTTCATCTTGTGTCGTATGTGTGTAATATTGTTCACTAGTAAATAAGCTTAATCCAACTTCTTGACTTAGTGATTCCCCTTGGCCACTACCTCTTCTTACTTCTAGTTCATAGAATTTATTGAAGTTATCTTCATCACCACTTGAGCTAGAGTGACTATTAAGAGTATTAAATTGTAAATGTGTACCACCTGATGAAGCTGAAGTACTTGTAGTGCTAGTTGGCTCTTTCATAAACTTTTGAAATGAATCACCACTACTAGAATTTACTTCTTCCGCAATTATTTTTTAAACATTTATTCCCTCTTTTTTAGCTTGTTGAGTAATGTTTGGATCAGGATTGCCTTTATGATTATCTAAATGAGCATCTTTAATCTATTGGTCCATTTGGTTGCCCTCTTCATCATCATCTTTCATTATAGTTTCAAATATTATTGTTGGATCCAAGTGTTGATGATTTTCTTCTTCAGCTTCCATATCCTTCAACATGAGTTTCATATTATAATGAAAGATACAAAGTATTTTACATTAACAAAAAAAGAAAAAAATAAAGGTCGAACATTTTTTATATAAATTGATTATGAGTTTATACTTGTTGCATGCAATGGATGCCCTATGGTTTTATCTTACCTATTGTTGATAATCTTTAAAATCCACTTTGCACCATGCATTTTTTCAAGTTCCTCCTTAACAATACACATCAACCCATACATTGTTTCCATTGTTGGATAAACCTAAGTGTCAACATGATGAGAATCCGCTCGTCCCCATACAACCGACTATCCGCTAAGGTGCTGATTTTGTACAAATGAAGACGGGGCCAATCACAAGGGCATAAGCCAAGAGATTTAAGGACAACCTTGTTAGCTTCATACAAGGTGTGATTAAATCTTAAGAGGGCATGACAATACCTAAAAATCCAAAGCCCATCTTATGCATCCAAGTTATGAAGGCCGAAATGGACTCGACTAGCTTTTTTTATGCTTCTATGGACTCTGGACAACAAGGAATGAATTTGCTGACTTATAAACATTATTAAGCATTCTAAGAGACCATGAAATGATACCAAGGCAGGAGCAAAGCCTTATCTCCAAATTTTACTAGGTGAGTATAATGTGAGTGCTACATTTAATGTTGCTGACTTATCTCCATTTACTATAGGTGATGACTTTGATTTGAGAGCAAATCATTTTCAAAAGGAGGGAAATGATGAGAATCTACCCGTACCTGTACAGTCGACTATCCGCTGGAGTGATGATCTTTTACAAATGAAGACGAGACCAATCATTAGGGCACAAGCTAGGAGACTCAAGGAAAATATGGTTAGCTTCATCAACAAAGTGATTCAATATCAAGAAGGCATGACAATACCCAAAGATCCAAAGTCCATTTTGTGTATCCAAGTTACGAAGGTGGAAAAGGACCTGGCAAGCTGTTTTGGTACATTTATGGACTCTGGGCAGCAAAGAATGGATTCATCACTTTATGAACTCAATTGATATCACTAAGAGGCCATGGAATCATGTAAGGCAGAAGCAAAAGCATTTGAATTCCACTTGTGCGCATGCCTCCTCTTGTTGGCTGAAAATACTCATTTTGGTGCTGGCTTTGACTTCTTTCGTTATTCAAGCAAGTTTGACTTATTCCAATCAAGGGCCAACATATGAGAATCAGTATTAATCCTATTTGGCATTCTAAATGTCATATGGGAGCTGATTTGGAGGCTAAACTAGCTGGAGATTGGGTAAAGATAGCTTAGTTGTCAACTAGTCAACTAGTTTCTAATTTGAGTTTGACATTTCGTTTTAGGAAACTATATTTTATTTTGGTTTTTATTTGATTATTTGCTGGACAAATTAACTTATGAAAGTTGATATTTTATTATTTCAATTATAAATTAATTAATTCCTAATTCAAAATAAAGGAATTAATTAATCCAAATTAGATTAGGAAAGGAGGAGAATTCAGACACACCTAATTTCCTAAACCAATGGCCGATTTCTCTATCATGTTTTAGGGTTTTTGTTTTGTTTTTCAAACCTATTTAAGGCTTATTTTCTCAATAAAAATATAGTACATTATTCATATAGAAAAATATATGTGAGAAAAAATCCTCTTTGTTCTCTTTGAACACCTAAAACACTTAATAGAAATCAGTTCTTTTAGTTTGACTTATCAATAAGACATCCATCATCTATTGTGGCGTCTTCATCATATACCAATGTTTCTAATCACAAGTTGATTAGGAGTTAAGGTTTCCATTAGAATATGAACATAATTAGGATCTGGGCTAATATAATGCGAGTTTAGGAGCAACTTGACCTAGGTTCGTATCATTGAATTATGTTGTTGAAACATAATGGGGAGTTAGAATCCAAAAGTGAAGAGAGTGAAGGTGAGGCCCAATTTATTGATGAAAAAATTGGAGATGAAGAGCAAGAAGAAGCCAAGACACTTAAAGCCTCAAAATTCGAATGGAGCTTGGTAGTAAGGAGGGTTCTAACCGTATATAAAGATGAAGACCAAGTGCAAAGAGAGTACATCTTCCATACCCGATGTGAAATCTAAGGTAAAATTTGTAGTATGATAATTGATAGTGGAATTGTGCTAATATAATTAGTAATGTGGTAGTTGAGAAATTAGGGTTAACAATTATTAAACATCTCGAACCATATAGATTACAATGGGTTAATGATAGTGGTGAGATGAAAGTAAGCAAACAAGCAAAGGTAAAATTCACCATTGATAAATGTGTGGATGTTGTTTTATGTGATGTTGTTCCCATGCATGGTGGCTATATTTTATTGGGTAGCCCATAGCAATTTGATAAAGACACAATACACTATGGAAGAGAGAATGCTATTGTTTTTAAATTGAAGGGAAAGAAGATTAAGCTGGAGCCATTAACTCCAAAGGAGTTGTTTAGAGACCAACTTCAAATGCAACAAAGAAGGGAGGTTGAAAAACTTAAAGAAATGGCTAGCGTTACACCCACGGCTTCATCACCTATCCAAGAGGGCAAGGTTGAATAGCCACATCCAATAAGTCTTTTAAACTCAATGGTGAGGGGAAAAAGAATGAAAAAGCCGAGAGGGAGGAAATTAAAGGAAAAACCGAGAGTAGTAAGGGCAAGAAAGAGAAACCCGTGAGTCACCAAGAAAAAGAGAGGAAAGAAAAGAAAAAGAAAAAAAATTATTTTAGTTTAGGTGAGGTTAAAGAGGCAATTTTGAATAATAAACCATTGCTGGTCATGATTTATAAAGATGTTTATCTCAATGATCAAGCAGACCTTAAAGAGCTTGAATTGCCAAGCTCTATTTCTTTTCTTTTGCAAGAATTTAATGATGTCTTTCTGGAGGAAATTCCTAATGGTTTACCACCTGTTTAAGGGATTCAATATCAAATTGATTTTGTTCCAAAAGCTGCAATTCCTAATAGGTCTGCATATAGAAGTAATTCCGAGGAGACGAAGGAGCTACAGAGGCAGGTAAATGAGTTGTTAGACAAGGGTTATATTCGTGAGAGCATGAGTCCATATGCTGTCCCTGTTTTATTAGTACCTAAGAAAGATGGTTCATGGCACATGTGTGTTGATTGTAGGGCTATTAATAATATAACTATTAAATATAGGCGTCCAATTCATAAATTAGATGATATGCTTGATGAATTACATAGTGCATGCATGTTTCCTAAATTGACCTTAGGAGTGGGTATCATCAAATTAGGATGAAAGAGGGAGATGAATGAAAAACCGCATTTAAAACTAAATATGGTTTATATGAGTGGTTAGTAATGCCTTTTGGTTTAACTAATACACCTAACACTCTTATAAGGTTAATGAATCATGTTATGCTCCCATTCATTGGAAAATTTGTGGTTGTCTATTTTAAAGGTATTCTTGTATATGGTAAGAATTTAAATGATCATATAGGACATCTTAGGTTTGTTCTAGAAATGCTTAAAAAAGAAAGTTTGTTTGCTAATATTGGAAATTGTGATTTTTTCCAAAATAAGCTTGTATTTCTAGGATTTGTTGTGATAGTGTTTGACCCAGGAGAATGGGTTTGGTTGCACCTAAGAAAGTACAGGTTTCCAAAGCAACGAAAGTCAAAGCTTATGCCACGAGGGGATGAACATTTTCAAGTTTTGGAAAGGATCAATGAAAACCCCTACAAGCTTGACCTACTGGGTGAGTATAATGTTAGTACTACATTTAATGTTGCTGACTTATCTCCATTTGTTGTAGGTGATGATTTGAGGCAAATCCTTTTCAAGAGGAGGGGAATGATGAGAATCCGTCCGTACCCATACAATCGACTACCCATTGGTGTGTTGATCCTGTACAAATGAAGATGAGGCCAATTACAATGGCACAAGCCAAGAGATTTAAGGAAAACTTGGTTAGCTTCATACAAGGGTGATTAAATCTCAAGAGAGCATGACAATACCTGAAGATTCAAAGCCTATCTTATACATCCAAGTTATGAAAGTCGAAATGGATTCGATAAGCTATTTTGGTGCTTTTATGGACTCTGGGCAGTAAGGAATGAATTTGTTGACTTATGAATGTAATTAAGCACTCTAAGGGACCATGAAATCATGCCAAGGGAGAAGCAAAGCTGTTCATTAACCACATTTGCACACAAGCTTCCATTTTGACCAAAAATCTCCATTTTGGCACTGATTTTGGTCTTTCTTATTGTTCAAGCAAGTTTTTCTTATTCCAATAAAGAGGAAACGTATGGAAGTCAATATTAATCCTATTTGGCATCCGATATGTCATATTGGTGCTGATTTGGAGCCTAAACTAGCTGATGATTGGATAAAGACAGCTTAATTGTCAACTAGTCAACTAGTTTCTTAATTTGAGTTTGATTTTTTGTTTTGGGAAACTATCTTTTATTTTTGTTTTTATTTGTTTATTTGTTGGAAAAATTAACTTAGGAAAGTTGATATTTTATTATTTTAATTGTAAATTAATTAATTCAAATTAGACTAGGAAAGGAAGTTGAAATTCGGCTACACAAGGAATTATCTATGCTTGATCGATTTTGACTTAATTCTTTAGGGCTTTTATTTTGTTTTTGAAACCTATTTAAGGGCTGAATTTCTCAATAATATAAAGTACATTATTCATATAGAAAAATATTTTGTGAGAAATAATTCTCTTTGTTCTCTTTGAACACCTAAAACACTTAATAGAAATAAAGTGTTTTAGTTTGACTTATCAATAGGACATTCATCACCTATTGTAGCATCTTCAACATATACCAAGATTTCTAATCATAAGTTGATTAGGGGTTAAGATTTCCATTAGAATCTAAACTTAATTAAGATCCAAGCTAATATAATACGAATTTAAAAGCAAGTTGACTTAGGTTCGTATCACAACAATGTATAAAAACTTATATAAAGGCTTAAATAATTTACACACCTTATGTGCTTGATCTCAGAAAGTATGACTAAGTACTATATTTTCTACTGTTTGACCTTCTTTTGAAGTACTATAATTATTATTTGTCAAATCAATAATGTGAATAGTTGCTTAAGTTCCGCTTTCTTTTTAACCAAGCTATCAAGCAAAAGATATTTTATGGCAAATCATGTAAGTCTAGGACGAATAATGTCACTTTTGCATGTTTCATGTATCTTTTCTAGCAACCAATTATGATTGTAGATGTAATTCGTGATTGTTCTAGCTTGCTTGGTCACATTAGCCACATTCTTATTCTTCCTAATATCTTCAAACATAAGATCAATATAATGTGTTGCACATGAAGCGCAGCACAAATTGTAATCTCATATTAAATTCTTCCCAGCCTTAACAAATGCAAAGCCATTATCTGTTACAACTTGTACCACATTTTCCTCCCTTACTTCTATAATTATTTTATTCAATTGTTCATATATGTATTTATGATCTTTTATTTGATTTGAAGCATCAATAGATTGTCAAAAAGCTATGCTTCCTTTTGAGTAAACCATGAAATTAATAATGGACATCTTGGTGGGACCTATCCATTCATCACACATGATTGTACAACCATAAGTCTCCCATTTGGCTTTCATTTTGTTCACATGGTCTTTTATCTTTTCATATTCCATATCCAAATATTTTGTGCTAATCTCGTAAGGAGTTGGAGGCTCTACTTGTGGTTCTGCTTATTGGTATCCTACCACCAAATTCTTGAAATGATGGGACGATGCTTTATTTGCTGGAAAATTTTCATAAATAAAAGATTTGCTTATCATTCTTCCCATACCTTCTTTTATATTTGCTCTAGAAATTTTTATTTTCTTTGCTTGAGAGGACTTGTATAAGCTTAGTGTAGTAAATCTTGATTATGGTTCTTCAAGACTTTGTGTTTGTTATAATGCAGGTTTAGCATAACTGCTAGATTACCTCCTTCAAGCTGATATGGAACTTTGTGGAGATGACTTTTTTCCTACTCTGATTATTTAAAGGCATGAATTGCCTCTCATAATTACTTTTCTCATATGAATCCATCCAATCTGGATATGTTATGTCATCATCATCCTCTTCATCCATATCACATGCTTCAACATGCAGTTGTCCTCGCAAATCTGCATGAATCTCTTCCATTCTATTTGCTTTTTTGGTCTTATACTGTTGTTTCTGTTATGAATTTTTTAACTTTAGGAGGCACTTGATCACAAGGATGTATGTTGTGTGAAGGATCAATACCACTAAGGAGGTATTTTAATCGTGTTACTCCACCACTTTCATTACACGATTACAATATTTGCATATTGATCCATTTTTATCACCTTAACAATTAAGAATTCAATTAACAATAATACAAGTGAATTAAAGATTTAAAAATTTAAAGTTTATAAGTAAACATAAACCTCTTCTTTTTTTTTTTAAAAAAAAAAGATAAATGAACTAACCTATGAAAAGGATACCCAAAGAAGTTGTTTGAAAGACCTTGAAATCTTGTAAGAACTGAAAATAAGTATGAGAAAAAAATGTTAACATCAAAGGCATCAAACTTGCTCTTTAAATAAAGTAATGATGCAAGAGTTTATTTATAGAATATTTTATGATCAAAAGCACACTCTGAATAATATTTTCTAATTTCAAAACTACATAATTTTGTAATAGTAATGATGCAAGAGTTTTCTCCATGGAATATTTTATGATCAAAGGCACATTCATGAAGAATATTTTTAATTTCAAAACTACATATTGATGTAGTAAGATTCTCAGTGGCATGATAATATTTTCTAATTTCAAAACTACATAATGTTGTAATAAGATGTTCTGTGGCATAAGAAACACATGAGAAATATATGGTTGAATGATATATTGTCTTCTTCTTAAAAAAGAAAAAAAAAGAAAAGAAAAGGAAAATAAAAGCTCTTATAAATCGCCAAGAATATTGAATGATTGTCTTCTTTTTCAAAAAATAAAAAATAATAGGAATATATTTTAAACGATTTTCTTCTTCAAATAAATAAATAAATAAATAAATAAAACAAAAGCTTATGAATAGTATTCAAACTAACATTATTATTTCACATCTATATATTTCATCATTTATTTACCTATATTTGTAGAAAAGATATTCCTTGCAATGAGATTTGTCAGGTTAAAAAATATAATCCATAATCTTTGTATTTTTGCTTTATCAATATTCAATAAATAAAATTTATCAATAGTATTCAATTTAATTTATTCTATTTTGTTTATATCACTAAATATTTGAAAGGAAATTAAAAAGTAAAAAAATGTATCAATGAAGTTAATTTGACTCAAAATTTTACTAAATATTCATAATACTTATGAATTTTTTTGTAAAAAAAATTCAAAAAAATTAAAAAAAAATTTCACAAATATTTTTGAAATTTTTGGTGGAAATTTTATAGAAATTTTAGAAATTTCCATAGAAATTTTAAATTTTTTTAAGCTAGATTGTTAAGGATTTGATGTGGATATTTTGACAAAAATTTCATGGAAATTAGAGAAATATCAAATATTTCGATGGATATTATAGAAATTATACCCATTTCTATTTGGAGCTTAAGTTTCGTTTCCATCCCACGGAAAAATAGAAATATCAGTGAAATTTCCTGGAAACTATGGTTTTTTAAACCATGCCCATAAGTTCCCCCTTTGAGTTCTGAACAACACCCTTTAAACCCTAAAATTGCTTCATCTATAGTGAGCCTATACTCATTCCCATTCGGTGGACACTGCTGCTACTTAGATTGATTAATAGGTTGCAAAGCATTGATTTTATTTGATTCCACGAAATTGACATGTAATTCCACCAGGTTATTCAATAAATGAGCATTGGATAGAGGAGAGCCTGCATAAAAAAATATATTTCCTTGATTCCATATTCCCCAAACAACAATAGCAAACCTTTCCCTTTGGATAGAGAAATGTTAGAAAATGCTTGATAAAAAAGCTAAAAAATGCTTGATAACAAAAATCATCAAAAAAACAAGAATGCAAGTCTTTGAAAGAATAGCAAAACTCCATGAGTTTCCACACTTTTTGCACTAAAACATGACTAAAGAGCATGCAATTCTAATTTGATTCCCATTCTACACAACTTGCAAACACCATCATAAATAATTCCACAAGACTGCAAAGCTTCCCTTCATGGAATAACTTGAACACATGCTCTCGACAAAAACAATATCTTTGTGTTTGGAATATTTAAACCTCAAGTCAATCTCCACCAAATTTTTTCACCGTCCACACTTATAGTGCCAAATTTTGCACTTGCACTAATACTCCAAGGAACATCATAATATGATTTATCATTATATATACTGGATGAAGTATAATGCCAAGAAAACCAATCATCATTTCCAACCTCACCCACTTGCATGTTCAATATCACATCACACTCATTTGTCAAAAAAATGACTGAGCTAGATCTGTATTTTAACTTTTAGAAGGCAATAGCTAGTTAGCTATATAGGCATCATTTGATTAGGTGCTAGAATTTGATCATCACCTATACATACCAGTCACTGATCCTTATAAATTTTAATAATTTCTCTATTCCTAATCCTCCAAACTCCTCCTTCTTCCAAAATTTTCCTACACAAACATAATCATCTTCAGGAATGAGCTGATTTATTACCAACATGTCTTTAGAAAAGATGTATTAGGGTAATACTTGTGATCCTCGGATCACGAAAAACACAAAAAATCAACATACAAAAGAAAGAAAGATAAAAACATAAAATATTGAGAAGAAAAAGATGTATTATTTCTCTCTGAAAATTAATACATAAAAAAACCTTCTGGAGTCTCAAAAACTGTCTTGTCTGTGATCTATGTGATGTGATACAAGACTGAAAATTAGGCACCTATTTATAAGGTTCTAAGGTTGCCTTTTTTTTACATAACAACTTGGCCACTAAGTAAACTTAGCTATTAAGTAACTTAGAGAACAAGTAAACTAATAGGTTGGGCCTTAGGAGAAGGTTGGACCCCTCAATTCTTCCCTTCTAGTCGCATCTCAAAAAACCTAATGGTGACTTACCATGTATACCAATTATCTCTCTACACAGTTTTAACTTCTTTGGTGTGACAACTTTTCTAAACATATTGGTTGGATTCTCCTTTGTATGAATCTTCACCAATCTAAGCATTTTATGCTCTATCACATCGGATATCACTGTGCTTTGTCCGAGAATGATATATTAAGTTCTTGCTCAAGTCCATAGCACTCTAGTTATCACAATATATCTTATAGTCCTTCTGCTTGATGCCTAGTTTATGGAATAAATGCTTTACCCACAACATTTCCTTACTAGCTTCCATTGCTGCAATGTACTTTGCTTCTATGGTAGATGAAGCTACACACTTTTTTAATCTTAATTGCTATGACACAACTCCTCAAGCAAAAGTGAAAGATAACCTGAAGTAGATTTTTACTATCAATATCTTCGGCCATATTTGCATCTGTATAGTCTTCTAGAACTGGATCACCTCCCCTGTAATATAAGCATACTTTAGATGTACCTTTAAGATACTTAAAAATCCACTTGACTGCTTCCCAGCATTCCTTTCCAGGATTTTAAAAAAACTACTCACATTACCAATTGCATGGGTAATATCCAGTTTGGTACACACCGTTACATAAGACTTCCTACCGCTGAATAGTAAGGCTTTGAAGCCATCTTCTCTGTCTCTACTTTGGATGAGGGACACGATCTCTTCCTCAACTTAAAATGGTTTGCTAGTGGAATGCTGATTGCTTTGGCCTTATCCATGCCGAATCTCTTTATCACTCATTCGACATACTTCTCCTAAGATAGCCATAACTTGTGATTTTTCCTATCTTAGGCTATTTGCATCCAAAAACTATTGAGCTAGACCCAAGTCCTTCATGTCTAATGACTTGGAAAGTTCTTTCTTTAGTTGACTAATTTTCATTGCATCTTGTCCAACGATTAACATGTCGTTGACATATAGCAAAAGTGTAATGAAGTTTCCATTTAGAAATCTCTGAATATAAACACATTGGATTGCATTAGTCTTCTTGTATCCTTGACTCACGATAAAAGAGTTAAACTTTTTGTACCACTGTTTAGGTGTTTGCTTAAGGGCATACAACATTTTCTTTAGCTTGCAAGCGAGGTTCTCTTTCCCTAAAACCTTAAAATCTTTTGGCTGCCCCATATAAATCTCCTCATGTAGATCAACATGAAAGAATGCCATTTTTACATCCATCTGCTTAATCTCTAGTTCTAAATAGGCTATTGAAGTCATTTTCACCACTGGTGAGAAAATCTCATCAAAGTCAATTCTTTTTTTTTTTTTTAAGGAAACCTTTGATGACCAATTGAGCTTTGTGCTTCACCACCCATCAGCTGCCATCTTTCTTGAGCTTGAACATCTATTTATTCTTTAGTGCCTTTTTTTTGTTTTGGAAGCTTAACCAACTAATACGTATGATTCTTTTGCAAAGACTCCATCTCATCTTGCATTACATGCAGCCATTTTTCTCTATCCTAATGAAAACTAGCTTCTTGGAAACTCTCTGACTCTCCCTTTTCAATAAGTAGAATATATTGAGATTCTGGATATCTTCTTATAGAATACAGCCTTATTCAAATCTTTAGAGATGTGTACCATTATTTGACTGCTGGGATGGTCCGGAAACTTCTAATGTTTGAGTCTTTCCCTGCTCAACATCCTCTTCTCTTTTTTATTCTGCTATTGGTAATCTTTATGCATCTCATTGTCATCTGTAGCAGTTTGTGCTAGTGCTAGCTCAAGAATGAAATCATATGCACTATTATTAGAATTCGTCATGGGCTTTTCGATGTCTTTTATAGTATGTTTTTCATGGAATACTACATCCTTATTTCTAATAACCTTCTTTGTTTTTAGATCCCATAATTTGTATCTGAATCTTTATCTATATATCTAATAAAGATTCAAGGAGTACTCCTTGCATCGAGCTTCCATCTAAGCTTCTTTCCTATCTTATGCTTTACCATGGCATGGACTTCTTTGATTTGATTTAAAGCACGGTCTTTCTTTTTCAAGAAATAAACCCATACCTTTCGAGAAGCATCATAAATAAAGGTCAGGACATATCTATTGCCACCTAGAGATTCCACCTATAAAGGACCACAAGTGTTAGAGGGCACCAGATTAAGCAACTTGATCTTCTCGTTGAAAATTAAATGAGACTTTGTTACTTATCATACGAACAATGATTACAAGGATCTAGCACAACATCCTTGGAAATAGTGAAAAGTTTTTTTTTTCCTCAAGGTAGTGATGCGAATCCTCTTGAGCTCGTACAACCGACAACTCACTGGGGTATTGATCTGATACAGATGAAGACTAGACCTATCACTAGGGCTCAAGCTAAGAGGTTTAAGGACAACCTTGCTGCCTTTATCGAGAAAGTAATTCATTCTCAAAAGGGCTTGTCCATACCTGAAGATAAAAGACTTGTTTTAAGATCCAAGTGGTGGAGGTTGATACATCGGATATTTTATATCAGACACCCATGCCTCGGACATCTGACCAAGGACTTCGGACATCAGACATAACTTAGTTTAGACATCAAGTAGACATAAGTTAGTTCGGATAGACATAAGTTAACTCGGACATCAGGCAGACATAAGTTAGCTCAGACATCAGACATAAGCCAGCTTAGTTGTCAAACTAGTCAACTCGTTTTCTAATTTGTGTTTGAATTTTTTTTTTTGGGTTTTTATTTATTTATTTGCTGGACAAATAAGTTTAGGAAAGTTATTATTTTATTATTTTCATTGTAAATTAATTAATTCTTACTTCAAAATAAGGGAATTAATTAATCCAAATTAGATTAGGAAAGGATGTGAAATTAGGCAATTTCCTAATTGGATTCTATGTTGGCCGAAATTTCCTAATCCTTTTAGGGTTTTATTTTGTTCATTCAAAGCCTATTTAAAGGCTTATTTTTCAATAAGAAAAAATATTGAATTTTATACAGAAAATTATTTGTGAAATTGAATTCTCTTTGTTTTTTTGAACACCTAAAACACCATTAGTGAATGAGTATTTTAGTTTGAAGACGCCATAATAGGCCTTCCATCACCTATTATGGCGTCTTCATCATATACCAAGGTTTCTAATCACAAGTTGGTTAGGGGTTGAGGTGACCATTAGAACTTGAACATAATTAGATCCGGGCTAATATAATACGGGTTTAGGAGCAGGTTGTCCTAGGTTCGTATCATTTGGTATCAGAGCTAAATTTTGTTCAGGTTTGATCTATCTTTATTTTCTTTATTTGTTTTTGTATTATTCTGCAATTTTAGCATTAGGTTAAGGTTGCTTCTATCACCATACACGTTCTGCATCTTAAAAAAAAAAAAAAAAAAAAAATTCATTCCTAGTTGAATTAGGATTTCCTTGTCCTACCGTATTTTTGTTTCCTCGTTTGTTGGTTGTCTTTCATTATTGTTCTTGTTAATTTTGGTTTTTGTTGATTTTTATTTGCTGTTTTAGTCTTGAATATTTGCAATCATATATTCAAAAAAAAAAAATATTGAAGAGTGGGGTTTGCGGAATAAAAAAAAAAAAATCGCAAAATTTGAATTTTTGATTGGGAGGTCACGAGTTTGGTGTTTGTTTTGGAGTTGGAATTGCAATTTTAGTAATTATTCTTGCTACTACAGTTGTTTATGTTCTGTGAGCGAAAATAAAAAATAAAAAAAAAAGAAGAAAAAAGAAAAAGAGGAGGTAAAGCCAAATAAAAAAACAAAAAAAAAAATTTCGGTATATTGAAAATTGGTGTTGAAGTTTGTTGCTGGAAATTTCTTGTAACTGTTGCTTTGTTGGTTATTTATTCCATATTTGGAGTTGCTGGAGAGTTATTTTTTTTGCTGCTGGATATTTGAGTTTGAGTGCTAAATTATTTGGATTAAAATTAGTTAAAGGATTTGATACAAAAACTTGAATTACAAAGAACAACAACCAACAACTTTTCTATATGCTTGTTCTCTTTGATTCTTGTTCGTATTTGAATTTCTTTTTCTAGAATTTTATTCTTGAACTCATAATCTATTACCATCTGGTCTAGTTCTTCAAAATTCCAAAGTTTTCCCATTAATTTGCTTTATTTTTCCTAGAAAAGTTGAAAACTAGATTTTGCTGAATTCTTTCGGTATTGCCTACTTTTTGCTACTGTTTTGTTGATAAGTTTAATTAAAACATACTTGTGATCTAGTTGTTGTTTTTGGATGTTTTAATAGTTTAATTAAAACATACTTGTGATCTAGTTGTTGTTTTTGGATGTTTTAATTAGAACTTTGAATTAATTATTTGAGTGGAAAAAGGCAAGAGAGTGTGAGCTTAAAAGAGGGTAAAAGCCGAAACTAGTGTGCAAACATAAGTGTCGAGACCTTGTTTGAGTGAAACACGTGAGGGAGTGAATATTGTGAGGATTTATTTTATTTTTGCAGTATGTTAATAACATGACAGATTCTAGAATAAGAAGAGGAGACACACAACTGAAAATTAATGAAGAAGAGTCCGTAGGATTTCATGGTGATCCACAAGCTACCGGGAGTGGTGAGCAAACGGAATTGAAAGCTGTTTTGGAACAATTATAGTGGGTGAGTGCTCAAGTTGAGCACATGAATCAAAGGATGGGAAGGCTAGAAGTTTCCCAAGGAATGCTGAACATAAGAAATAGGCAAGAATTCTATGAAGGTAGAGGCCGAGGATGAGGAGGCCGTGAGAGACCGAGAGAGGAATTTGAGGAGGAGAATTTTGGTGGAGACTTTGAGGAAGGCTTGGACGAAACCTTTGCTGTCCAAGAGAGCTGGCTGTGGAAGGTATAAGAGGGAAGAAATAGATGACAATCTTAGCAATATCAAGATCAACATCCCACCATTCATGGGAAAAAGTGATCCTGAAGCATATTTGGAGTGGGAAGAAAATATGGAGATGATATTCGACTGCCATAATTATTTGGAGGGTAAGAAGGTGAAGTTGGGAGCAATGGAGTTTGGCCATTATGCACTCCAATGGTGGACAAATGAGCAAGGCACCCGGAGGAGAGTTGGTGATGACTTGATCACAACATGGCGACAAATGAAAGGAGCCATGAGAAAGCGGTTTGTGCCATCACATTACCATAGGTTGCTGCATCAAAGGCTTCAATCTTTGTCTGTGGAGGATTATTACAAAGAGATGGAGATGCTCATGATGAGGCTGAATATGAATGAGGATAGGGAGGCAACAATGGCGAGATTTCTTGGTGGTTTGAACCATGACATTGCCAACCAGCTTGAATTGCAACAATACTTGGAGTTGGAGGAGATGTTGCATGTAGCCATTAAGCTTGAACACCAATTCAAGAGGAAGGGAGTAGGATCATGGCTTGGAGGTGTTTCCAGTAGTGGGAGAGTCAATTCAAGTGGCCGGAGAAACAAGTCAGCTAAAGAAATCAAACCAAAATCGAAAGCTGGAGAAGAAAGTACCAACCGATCAAAAAGGGAGGCTAAGACCGAATCTGTCCAAGCACTTAGAGGTGAGATAAAATCTAATCCTAAACCTCAAAAATCCAGAGAAATAATTTGTTTTAAGTGCCAAGGAAGATGACACATAGCCAGCCAATGCCCAAATAGAAGAATCATGGTATTAAAGGGTGATGGTGAGCTGGAATCTGCAAGTGAAAAAAGTGAAGCTGAAACCGAACAAGAGGAGGAATGCAATGATGATGAAGCCAAACCAGTAGACACATATAATGCCGAGTTGAGCTTGGTTTCAAGGAGAGTACTTGCTGTCTACGAAGATGAAGAGCAGATACAAAGTGAAAACATCTTCCACACTCACTGCGAAATACAAGATAAGATTTGTAGCATGATTATAGATAGTGGAAGTTGTACCAACGTGATAAGTAATCTTGTAGTTGATAAATTAGGTTTGAAAATAATTAAGAATCCAGAATCCTATAGGCTACAATGGTTAAATGATAGTGGTGAGATCAGGGTATATAAGCAAGCCAAAGTTAAATTTAATATAGATTGGTATGAGGATGTTGTCTTATGTGACATTGTACCAATGCATGCCAGACATATTTTACTAGGTAGACCATGGCAATTTGACAAAGATGCTACTCATTTTGGTCGAGAAAATAGTGTTGTTTTCAGGTTTAAAGGGAAGAAAATCAAGCTGGAGCCATTGACTCCCAAGGAGGTCTACAAAGATCAACTACAAATGCAACAAAGGAGGGAGGCCGAAAAACTCAAGGAGAAAACAAGTATGGCACCAACGGCTTCACCATCCTTTCAAGAAGGTGAGATTGAGGTTGCTGATCAAGGTAAGCTTTCTAAAACCCAAATCGAGTGGAAAAACCAAGAGAAAGCCGATAGGGGGGTGAGAAAAGAGAGTAAACCCGAGAGCACCAACAATTTGGAAATTCCCGCCAATGAAAGCCAAACCGAGGGAAGAAAAAGAAAAGAAAGAAAAGAGAGGAAAAACCAAAATTTTTATTTGAGTTTTAGGGATATTAATAAGACTATTGAATGTACAAAACCGTTGCTGGTCATGATATATAAAGAAAACTATTTTAATGATCAAAGTAACTTTGAAGAACTTGAATTGCCAAGTTCAATGATTTCTCTTTTGAAGGAATTTGGAGATGTTTTCCCAAATGAGATTCCAAATGGACTACCATCTATTCGAGGGATAGAACATCAAATTGACTTTGTCCCAGGGACTGCCGTACCAAATAGACCAGCATATAGAAGCAATCCCGAAGAAACAAAGGAACTACAAAAATAGATAAGTGACTTGCTTGATAAAGGATACATTCGTGAGAATTTAAGTCCTTGTGTTGTTCCTGTTTTGTTGGTTTCAGGATGGTTCTTAGAGAATGTGTGTTGATTGTAGGGCTATAAATAACATCACCATTAAATATAGACATCTCATTTCTAGATTAGATGATATTTTTGATGAGTTGCATGGTGCTTGTATGTTTACTAAAATTGATCTTAGGAGTGGTTATTATCAAATTAGAATGAAAGAAGGTGATGAATGGAAAACCGCATTTAAAACTAAATATGGGCTGTATGAATGGTTAGTTATGCCTTTTGGATTATCTAATGTACCTAGTACTTTCATGAGGCTTATGAATCATGTAATGCATCCATTTATTGGTAAATTTGTGGTTGTTTATTTTAATGATATTTTGGTGTATAGCCGAAAATTGGATGAGCATGTGGATCAACTTAGGCAAGTTTTGCAAGTTCTTAGAAAGGAAATATTGTTTGCTAACATGAACAAGTGTGATTTTTGCAAAGATGAGCTTGTTTTTCTAGGATTTGTAGTAAGTGCTACAGGAATCAAAGTGGATCAAGCTAAAGTGCAAGCAATCAAAGAGTGGCCGGTTCCTACAATAATCACCCAAGTGAGGAGTTTCCATGGCTTGGCAAGTTTTTATAGAAGATTTGTCAAGGATTTTAGCACCATAGCCGCACCTTTGAATGAAGTTGTCAAGAAGAATGTTGGCTTTAAATGAGGGGAAGTACAAGAAAAATCTTTTAATTTGTTGAAAGAAAAATTGTGTAATGCACCTTTATTAGTTTTGCCAAATTTTTTTAAGACTTTTGAAATTGAGTGTGATGCTTCGAGTGTAGGTATTGGAGCTATCTTAATGGAAGAAGGCAGACCCATAGCCTACTTTAGTGAAAAATTAAATGGAGCTGCACTAAACTACCCGACATATGACAAGGAGATGTATGCTTTGGTGAGGGCTTTGGAGACGTGGCAGCATTATCTCATGCCAAAGGAGTTTGTGATTCATACGGATCATGAGTCTTTAAAGCATATTAAGGGTTAAGGAAAGCTCAACCGAAGGAATGCCAAGTGGATTGAATTTATTGAACCCTTTCCATATGTGATCCGCTACAAAAAAGGTAAGGAAAATGTGGTTGCCGATGCATTATCGCGAAGGTATGTACTCTTTTCTACCTTAGATGCTAGGTTGCTTGGATTTGAACAATTGAAAGAACTTTATGAGAATGATAGTGACTTTGGAGAAATTTTTAGAACATGTTTGAAACATGGATTTAATAAATTTTACATGTTTGAGGGGTATTTGTTTAAGGAAAACAAACTTTGTGTGCCTAATTGTAGCATTAGGGAATTATTGGTTCGGGAAGGACATGGGGGTGGTTTAATGGGTAATTTTGGTGTTTTTAAAACTTTATCCATGCTGCAAGAAAATTTTTATTGGCTTAACATGAGGAGAGATGTTAAGAGAATTTGTGAAAGATGTTTGAAGTGCCGAAAAACAAAATCAACATTGAAGCCGCATGGATTGTACAAGCCTTTGCCGATTCCTACCTATCCTTAGGTAGATTTGTCTATGGATTTTATTCTTGGTTTGCCTAGGTCAAGGACAGTAAGGATTCAATATTTTTTGTAGTAGATAGGTTTTCTAAGATTGCACATTTTTATTGCATGTAATAAAACTGATGATGCATCCAATGTTGCTAATTTATTTTTCAAGGAAATTGTGAGATTGCATGGAATGCCAAGAACTATTGTTTCGGATAGGGATGCTAAGTTCTTAAGTTATTTTTGGAAAAACTTTGTGAGCTAAGTTAGGTACTAAGATTTTATTTTCAACTAATTGTCATCCACAAACTGATGGACAAACCGAAGTAGTGAATAGAACTTTATCTGCATTGTTGAGAGCATTAATTAGTCGAAATTTGAGAATTGTTTGCCACATGTTGAATTTGCCTATAATAGGTCTTTGCATTCAGCAACTAAATTTACTCCTTTTGAAATTGTTTATGGTTTTAATCCTTTGACTCCATTAGATCTAACACATTTACCTTTAAGTGAACATGGTAATCTAGATGGGAAACAAAAAGCTGATTTTGTTAAGCAGATTCATGAAAAAACTAAGGCAAATATTGAGAGGAGGACCGAGCAATATGCAAGGAATGCTAACCAAGGTTGAAAACATGTTGTTTTTGAACCTGAGGATTAGATTTGGTTACACTTAAGGAAGGAGAGGTTTCCCAAACAGCAGAAATCAAAATTGATGCCGAGAGGCGATGAACCTTTTCAAGTTTTAGAGCGGATAAATGACAATGCTTACAAACTTGATTTACCAGGTGAATATAATGTTAGTGCTACATTCAATGTTGCTAATTTGTCTCCTTTTACTGCAGGTGATGACTTTGATTTGAGGGCAAATCCTTTTCAAGAGGAGGGGAATGATGCGAATCCGCCCGAACTTGCACAACCGAAAACTCACTAGGGTATTGATCCGATACGGATGAAGACTGGACCGATCACTAGGGCTCAAGCTAAGAGATTTAAGGACAACCTTGCTGCCTTTATCGAGAAAGTAATTCATTCTCAAAAGGGCTTGTCCATACCTGAAGATAAAAGACTTGTTTTAAGATCCAAGTGGTGGAGGTTGATACATCGGATATTTTATATCAGACACCCATGCCTCGGACATCTGACCAAGGACTTCGGACATCAGACATAACTTAGTTTAGACATCAAGTAGACATAAGTTAGTTCGGATAGACATAAGTTAACTCGGACATCAGGCAGACATAAGTTAGCTCAGACATCAGACATAAGCCAGCTTAGTTGTCAAACTAGTCAACTCGTTTTCTAATTTGTGTTTGAATTTTTTTTTTTGGGTTTTTATTTATTTATTTGCTGGACAAATAAGTTTAGGAAAGTTATTATTTTATTATTTTCATTGTAAATTAATTAATTCTTACTTCAAAATAAGGGAATTAATTAATCCAAATTAGATTAGGAAAGGATGTGAAATTAGGCAATTTCCTAATTGGATTCTATGTTGGCCGAAATTTCCTAATCCTTTTAGGGTTTTATTTTGTTCATTCAAAGCCTATTTAAAGGCTTATTTTTTAATAAGAAAAAAGCTTGAATTTTATACAGAAAATTATTTGTGAAATTGAATTCTCTTTGTTCTTTTGAACACCTAAAACACCATTAGTGAATGAGTGTTTTAGTTTGACTTATTAATAGGCCTTCCATCACCTATTGTGGCATCTTCATCATATACCAAGGTTTCTAATCACAGGTTGGTTAGGGGTTGAGGTGACCATTAGAATTTGAACATAATTAGATTCGAGCTAATATAATACAGGTTTAGGAGTAGGTCGTCCTAGGTTCGTATCAGGTAGACAATTCTTTCTCATTATGTGAATGAGTCTTTAGTGCCATAGAATTTCAGATACCTCTTCTTCCGTAATGTTGAGACTGTCTGCACAAATCTTTATATGAGTCTTGTAAAGTGTTCCACAAATACATCCTCGAGTGACAACCATAGAACCTTTTGTCATTTTCCTTGTACCATTGTAAAAGTGGTTGCTGATGCCTTCCTAATCAAAAGCTATTCTTGATTGTAGATTGAGCTGAGAGTCTAGAACATGTCGAACATCCTTCAAATTGATTATATGTCCAACGTTGATCTTTATTTCCAAAACTCTTAGCGAAATTGTTATCTCCCATCTTCATTGTGCCAAAGTCTCTTGCTTTGTATGTTTTGAAAAATTCTATGGCGGAGTAGCTGGGTAAGATTCTGAAGTATTAACCACCCACTTAACTTCTTGGCTTGAAATGTGAAGGCATGTTTCTTCATGAGTGGAACAATATGCCACTTATCCTTTAATAATGACTAAAACTTTACCATTCTTCTTCGACTGATTGCTTTTCTTTCCCTACTCTCGCAACATCTTCCTGCAATACTTCTTCAAGTGACCTTCTTGGCAATAATAAAGACATTTATATGTTGGCCTTCTTCCATCTATGGATCTGCCTCCTCGTCTCTCTGTGACAAGAGTGATTGATCATTGCCAATGTCTTTTCTCCTAGCCTCCTTATTAAATATGACATCCATTACAGTAGCCATGGTAAGTTTTCCATTAGGAGCTGAATTGCTAAGAGAGACTACCAGTGTCTCCCTATTGTCTGGAAGAGAGCTAAGAAGTAGAAGTGCATGTTTCTCATCACTTAGCTATAACTTCACTGCGGATAACTAATTTACCAAGTTCTAAAACATACTAGTATGCTTGGCTATAGAAGTTCCATTCTTTAACTTCAAATTCACCAAATGCCTCATCAACAAAGCTTTATTCTAAGCATTCTTGGCTTGATACATGTCTTCCAACTTCTTCCAGAGGGCATATGTGTCTGTCTCTTGCGCAACATGATGGAAAACACTGTTATCGATCCATTGTTAGATTAGACCAATCGTTTTTCTGTTTAGCTTCTTCCATTCTACTACTTGGGTGTAATCAGAATTCCTTCCTTTGAAATCCAAGGGATCAAACAAATCCTTACAATTTAGGAGATCTTCCATCCAAAATTTCTAAAGTGTATAGTTAGTGGCAATAAGTTTGATCATATCTTTAGAATATGTTTTTTTCCATTAACATCTTGCTTTACAATAGCTTTATAAAAAAAAAATAAAAATTGTAGCTGGATTTGACAAATAAAGCCCACCAATCCATCTGAAAGAGTAAAAAACATTGGATTTGACTCTTCAGGTCAAAATTTAGATATCAAAAAATTTAGAGTCAAAGCGTAATTTTCAAAAAGTTTGGGTCAAACGGCAAATACCAAAACTATAAGGATATTTTTATAATTTTTAAAAAATTTGGGACAGTTACTGATGTGGTTGACGATGTGGTAAATTGGTTGAGATGTCACCGTGTGGCATATGAGCTGGCTGAGCTTAGTGGCTCGATTCGAGTGCTCAGCTCACGACTTGGCTCAATAGTGTGTACGAGGCATTTGGCACGTTGACCGGTAGGTGAAAACCTACAGAAAACTTTGATCAGTGCATGGAGGTTTGGTTGGGCTCGTTCTCTTTTTCTCAATGAGATCTCCCCTGGTATGCTCAAATCTTTTGTTTGAGGTTATTGACACCCTATCTCTGGTATTTGGCTTTGATATCACTTATTGTGATCATCTGATCACGGAAAACATCTCCAAGATAGAGCTGGCCGTGAAAGATATAGGAGGGAAGAAACAGATGACAATCTTAGCAATATCATGATCAACATCCCACCATTCATGGGAAAAAGTGACCCCGAAGCATATTTGGAGTGGGAAGAAAAGATGGAGATGATATTTGACCACCATAATTATTCAGAGGCTAAGAAGGTGAAATTGGCAGCAATGGAGTTTGGCCATTATGCACTCCAATGGTGGACCAATGAGCAAAACACCCGAAGGAGAGTTGGTGATGACTTGATTACTACATGGCGACAAATGAAAGGAGCCATACGGAAGCGATTCGTACCATCACACTATCATAGGTTGCTGCATCAAAGACTTCAATCTTTATCTCAAGCACATGGATCCGTGGAGGATTATTACAAGGAGATGGAGATGCTTATGATGAGATTGAACTTGAATGAAGATAGGGAAGCAACCATGGCAAGGTTTCTTGGTGGTTTGAATCGTGAAATAGCCAATCAACTAGAATTGCAACAATATGTGGAATTGGAGGAGATGTTGCATGTGGCTATTAAATTAGAGCATGAATTCAAGAGGAGGGGTGTAAGATCATGGTTTGGAGATGTTTCCAACAATGGAAGGTCCAATTCTAGTGGCTGGAAATACAATTCCACTTATGAAAGCAAGCTGAAGCCGAAACTTGGTGAAGAAGCTACCAACCGGCCGAGAAGAGAATTTGAAACCGAATCTGTCCAACCACCAAACAATGAGGTAAAATTAGATCCTAAACCTTCTAGAACTCATGATGTTGTCTGTTTTAAGTGCCAAGGAGGAGGACACATTGCTAGCCAATGCCCGAATAGAAGAATCATGGTGTTAAAGGGCAATGACGAGCTAGAATCGGAAAGTGAAGAAAGTGAGGATGAAGCCAAGCAAGAGGAGGAGGACTTGGAGGATGAACCCGAAACCTTGCAAGCATCCAATGCTGAATTAAACTTGCTTTCTAGGAGAGTACTTGCTGCATACAAAGATGAGGATGAAATTCAAAGAGAGAACATCTTCCACACCCGATGTGAAATTCAAGGTCAAGCAGCAACTTTTATTTGAATTTCTTTTTCTGGAATTTTATTCTTGAACTCATAATCTACTACCATCTGGTGCAGTTTTTAAAAAATTCCAACGTTTTCCCATTATTTTGTGTTTTCTTGTCTAGAAAGCCGAAAAATTAGGATTTGTTGGATTCTTTCGGTATTGCCTACTTTTTGCTACTGTTTTGTTGATAAGTTTAATTAAAACATATTAGTGATCTAATTGCTGTTTTGTGGGTGTTTTAATTAGAACTTTGAGATAATTCATTAAGTGGAAAAAGGCAAGAGTGTGTGAGCTTAAAAGAGGGTAAAAAGCCGAAACAAGTGTGCAAACACGAGTGTCGAGTCTTCATTTGAGTGAAACACGTAAGGGAGTGAAATTGGTAAGGTCCTATTTTATTTCTATTGCATTATTATACTAACATGACAGAATCAAGAATGAGGAGAGGAGATCCACCTTTGAGGATCAATGAGGAGGAATCCGTAGCATTCCATGGCGATGCCCGAGCTACCGGGAGTGGAGACCAAGTGGACATGAGAGCTGTTTTGGAGTCAATACAGCGAGTTAGTGCTCAGGTTGAGCATGTGAATCAAAGGATGGGAAGGCTAGAAGTTTCCCAAGGAATTCCAAACACAAGAAATAGGCAAGAATTCCATGGAAGACGAGGAGGTCGCGAAAGATCGAGAGAGGAATTTGATGAGGAGCCATTCGGTGGAGACTTTGAGGAAGGTATGGATGAAACTTTTGCTGTCCAAGATAGAGCTGGCCGTGGAAGATATAGGAGGGAAGAAACAGATGACAATCTTAGCAATATCATGATCAACATCCCACCATTCGTGGGAAAAAGTGACCCCGAAGCATATTTGGAGTGGGAAGAAAAGATGGAGATGATATTTGACCGCCATAATTATTCAGAGGCTAAGAAGGTGAAATTGGCAGCAATGGAGTTTGGCCATTATGCACTCCAATGGTGGACCAATGAGCAAAACACCCAAAGGAGAGTTGGTGATGACTTGATTACTACATGGCGACAAATGAAAGGAGCCATGCGGAAGCGATTCGTACCATCACACTATCATAGGCTGCAGCATCAAAGACTTCAATCTTTATCTCAAAGACATGGATCCGTGGAGGATTATTACAAGGAGATGGAGATGCTTATGATGAGATTGAACTTGAATGAAGATAGGGAAGCAACCATGGCAAGGTTTCTTGGTGGTTTGAATCGTGAAATAGCCAATCAACTAGAATTGCAACCATATGTGGAATTGGAGGAGATGTTGCATGTGGCTATTAAATTAGAGAATCAATTCAAGAGGAAGGGTGTAAGATCATGGTTTGGAGGTGTTTCCAACAGTGGAAGGTCCAATTCTAGTGGCTGGAGGAACAATCCCATCTATGAAAGCAGGCCAAAGCCGAAAGTCAAAGAGGAAAGTTCAAATTGGCCAAGGAAGGAGACTAGAACCGAATCTGTCCAAGCACCAAAGAATGAGGTAAAATTAGATCCTAAACCTTCTAGAACTCATGATGTTGTGTGTTTTAAGTGCCAGAGAGGAGGACACATCGCTAGCCAATGCCTGAATAGAAGAATCATGGTGTTAAAGGGCAATGATGAGCTAGAATCGAAAAGTGAAGAAAGTGAGGATGAAGCCAAGCAAGAGGAGGAGGACTTGGAGGATGAACCCGAAACCTTGCAAGCATCCAATGCTGAATTAAACTTGCTTTCTAGGAGAGTACTTGCTGCATACAAAGATGATGATGAAATTCAAAGAGAGAACATCTTCCACACACGATGTGAAATTCAAGGTAACATTTGTAGTATGATTATTGATAGTGGAAGTTGTACAAATGTAATTAGTAACATTGTAGTTGATAAATTAGGCTTAATCACTATTAAACATCCAGAACCTTATAGATTACAATGGCTTAATGATGGTGGTGAAATAAAAGTGAATAAACAAGTCAAAGTAAATTTTAATATAGGTAGATATGAGGATGTAGTTTTATGTAATATTGTACCCATGATTGCTGGACATATACTATTAGGTAGGCCATGGCAATTTGATAAAGATGCTACTCATTTTGGTCGAGAAAATAGTATTGTTATTAGATTTAAAGGGAAAAAGTTCAAGCTGGAACCATTATCTCCTAAAGAGGTTTACAAAGACCAATTACAAATGCAACAAAGGAGAGAAGCCAAAAAGCTTAAGGAAAAAGCAAGTATCGCACCAACGGCTTCACCATCCTTTCAAGAAGGTAAGAATGAGGTTGTTGATCAAGGTAAGGTTTCTAAGACTCATATTGAGTGGAAAGATCAAGGAAAAATCAAAAGAGAGGGGAAAGAGAGTGGCAAACCCAAGAGCTTGGAGAAGGAAGGGAAATCCGAAGGTTTGCGCCAATCCGAGGGGGAAAAAGAAAAAGAAAGAAAATAAAGGTCAAGCAGCAACTTTTATTTGAGTTTAGGGGATATTAATAAGGTTATTGAGCGTAAGAAACCTTTGCTGGTCATGATTTATAAAGAAAATTATTTTAATGATCAAACTAACTTTGAAGAACTTGAATTGCCAAGTTCAATGATTTCTCTTTTGAAGGAATTTGGAGATGTCTTCCCAAATGAAATTCCAACTGGACTACCATCCAATCAAGAGGGAAAAGGTGAGCTTGCTGTCCAAGATAAGTCTTCTAATACTCGGGTTGTGTGGAAAAATTTTAATAAAACCAAGAGTGAAAAATTTGGTGCAAAAGCTGAGAGTGAGGAAGGTGAGATGGCCGTGAGTGAGAAAGGAAAAGGAAGACAAGAAAGGAAAAATATAAATTTTTATCTTAGCTTTGGTGATGTTAATAAAGTAATTATGAATAAGAAATCATTGCTGACCATGAATTTTAAAGATACTTATTTAAAGATGTCTTTATTGCATAGAACTTTATCTGCATTGTTGAGAGCTTTACTTAGTGGTAATTTGAAAATTTGGGAAATATTGTTTGCTAACTTTAAAAAGTGTAATTTTTACCATAATGAGCATGTATTTCTAGATTTTGTTGTAATAGTATTTGACGTATGAGAATTGGTTTGGTTGCACTTACGAAAGGAAAGGTTTCCTAAACAAAGAAAGTCAAAGCTCATGCCGCCTATGGATGGACTTTTTCAAGTTTTGGAGCCGAATAGCAAGAATGCCTACAAGCTTGATTTACCGGGTGAGTATAACATGGGTGCTGCATTTAATGTTGCTGATTTAACTCCTTTTGCTGCAGGTGATGATCTTGATTTGAGGACAAATCCTTTTCAAGAGGAGGGGAATGATGTGATTCCGCCCGAGCCCGCTCCACCGATAACCCGCTGGGGTGCTGACTGGACACGGATGAAGACTAGGCCAATCACAAGAGCTCAAATTAAGAGAATTAAGGGCAACCTGGGAGTATTTATACAGAGGGTAATTAATCTCAACAGAGCTTGTCCATACTTGAAGATACAAATCCTATTCGAAGCATCCAAGTGGTGGAAGCCGATACGGACCCGGGTGACGGTTTTGGTACGTTTTTTGAGTCCGGGAAGCATGAAATGGTTCCAATGTTTTATGGGTTCAATAAATATGCCTAATAGGTCATGGAATAAAGTTAAAGCAGCCTCAAATGCAATCAAAAAGGGCTTGTACGGACAGCATCAACAATTTGGCTGAATTTGCTGTATTGCTTGCTGGCTTTACTGTATTTTACTGTATTAGCCTTTTCTTATTTTTCCAAGCATGGGCAACGTGTGGGACTTCATATTCAGCTTATTTGGCATCTTAAAAAGAATCTAGAAGCTGATTTGAAGCTCAAAGAGGTCAAAGATTGATCAAAGTCAACTTGATCAAAAGGCTAGCATTTTTAGTTTCCTAATTTGTTTTTACTTTTTGTTTTAGGAAACTACCATTACTTTTTGGCTTTTATTTATTTATTTTCTGGACAAATAACTTTAGGAATGTTTTTATTTTATTCTTTCCATTGTAAATTAATTAATTCCTAATTTAATGTAAAGGAATTAATTAATCAAACTTGGATTAGGAAAGGAAGTATAGTTTCGGCCAACTAGGTTTCTTTATGTGTGGTGGCCGGTTTTCTTTATGTTCTAGGGTTTTATTTCGTGGCTTTGTAGCCTATTTAAAGGCTTATTTTTCAATAAGAATACAACTTTGATTTGATTAAGAAAATACTTGTGAGATTAATTTTCTCTTTGTTCTTTGAGAACACCTAAAACACCATTAGAGAATTGGTTGTTTTAGCTTGACTTATCAATAGGTTTTCCATCCCCTATTGTGGCGTCTACATTATACCAAGGTTTCTAACCACAGGTTGGTTAGGGGTTGAAGTCCATTCCATTAGAACTTGAACTTAATTAAAGATCCGAGCTAATATAATACGGGTTTAGGAGCAGGTCGTCCTAGGTTCGTATCAACCAACACAGAAAATAAAGAAAGACGAAAACAAGAATATTGAGAAGAAAAACATGTATTATTTATCTCTAAAAATTAATACAAAAAAAAGAAACTTTTCTGAAAAAAACTCTTTGGTGTCTCAAAAACTATGTTGTCTGTGATTTGTGTGATGTGATATAAGACTAAAAACTAAACACCTATTTATAAGGTTCTAAGGTTGCTTTTATATATATATATATATATATAAAATAACTTTGCCACTAAGTAAACTTAGGGAACAAATAAAAAACCTTAATGGGCTGGGCTTTATGAGAATGTTGGACCCCACAATACTTAGCCTTTGAAGCTAGACTAGCTAAGCCCTAAGGGTTTTGAATTAACCTCCAACATTGATTATCTTATAGAGTTTTATTAAATTCTTTTAAAGATCATAAACCCAAATGACCTAAATATTTCTGTTGATAGAGAAAAATCCCATCTTTTCTGATAAATAGCTTTTTCATCACCAAAATTACCCCAAAAAAACTTGGCCATCAAACCATTCAAATTCTTAATCAATTCCTTTGGTAGCGTGAAAGAACCCATTGAATATGTTGGAATAGCTTACACAATTGCCTTTATTAGAACTTCCTTACACACCTAACAACAATTTCTCCTTTCGCCTACTAACTTTTTTGAACCTAATCCTTTAACACATGAAAAACTTTAATTTTGTTCCTTCTTATAAATGTTGGCAACCCAGATATTTAAGATGAGTTCGCCATGCTAAATAGTACAACAAAAATAAACCCTCTCATTAAAATCAAAATCCTAATTTGAACTAAGAAAAGCTACTGTCTTATTTAAATTAATTTGTTGTCTAGAAGCCTACTAATAATCTTGTAACAAATTGAGAATAATATCACATTAATGTTATGAGACTCTTATAAAAATAATAATTTTGTCAGTGATATTGGGGCCATATCTTGAAGCTCTAATATCTATTAATTGTCCTAGATGTAGCTCTTCGAAGAAGACTTGATAAAGCTTTTATACAAAGAAGAAATAAATAAGGAGTTAAATGGACTCCTTGTCTCAAACCTTTTCTAGGATGAATTAAACCGTATTGTTCACCATCTAGAAGAACTAAATACACTATAATTGTAATACATCTCATTATACAATCAACCTATTGAACTACAAAACCCATCTCCATCACCATCCTTCATAAAAAAACTCCTTTCAACCTTATCATATGCTTTATTCATATCTAATTTCAAAGAAAGTAAAGAATTGTCTCCATTCCTCTTAGTCCTAATTGCATACATAGTTTTAAATGCCACCATCACGTTATCCATGATCTATCTTTTGGGAACAAAAGCACTTTGCTCTTCAAAATAACATAATTAAACGCACCCATTAAACCTATTAGCCACTGACTTAGGAATTATTTTATATAACACATTACAAAGATTAATAGACCCAAAATTCAAAAACTTGAGTAGGAGATCTTGGTAAAATTTATATTTCCCTAACAATCACCATGATTTAAAACATTAAACAAGCTAAAGTGACCAAAAGACTCACAGAATGGCAATACTTTTGATAAAACAACATAGGCATACCATCACAACCTAAAGCTTTTAAATGAGCCATATGAAAAAAGAGTTTGTTTTATATCATCCGTAGTAAAAGGTTTACATAACTCCATATTCATGGAATCAAAAACCCAATCTTGCACCCCATACAAAACGCCATCACTTATAGTTGAACCCTTTGAAGAAAATAAATATGATAAATAATTAACAAAAATCTCTAGTAAAAAATCCTTACGTTTCTCCCATTCATCACAAGCAAACATAGTCCCTTTAATAATATTATGCTACTGTCTCATACGAGCATGATGATGAAAGTACTTCGTATTTTTATCTCCACATCTCAACCACTCAGATTGATACCTTTGTTTCTACTTGAATTCTTCATTTTCCAACAACATATATATTTTTCTCTTAGCTTCATGAATCTTCATTAAATTATCACTTGAAGAAGCCAAAAATTGCAACTGATGAAGTCCTTCCCTTTGAAATTTTAACTACAACTAAATATTTCTAAAAATATTTTTTTTTCCATTTACAAAGTTTAGTTGCATACTGTTTCAAATTATTAGCAACATCACTAAGCCCCCTCAAATTTGTATTGAACTTCCATACCGAATCAATTACATTTTTGCGTTCCTATTCCCAAGTCGCTTCAAAGTGAAACTGATGACCATCTTTTATCACCATTCAATGGCAACTTCAACATATTTAAAATCAAAATTTGATGATTCGAAACATAATTTGATAAATGTTTCACATTCGCTTCAATATTTTCCAATCCACTATCAAGCTGAGCTTGAACATTATCTCCCCCCATTCTACCATTACTCCATGTAAATTGATAACCCCAGAAATGTAAAACCTGATAAAAAAATCATCCAGCACTCTCCGAAAACCATTTAATTGTGATTAAAGTCAATCATTGCCTCCAAATTATTCATATTGGAAACAAATCTCATTAAAGTCTCCCATAAGTAACCAGCCCAAATTATTTCCTTAAGATAATCTCTTTAATAGAGTCCATGAATTTTCACATAAAATAGTATCAAGGTTGCCATAGAATCCAACATTGTGGTTGATCATTGCCTTTAAATTTTTCAGATTGGAAATAGATCTCATTAAAGTCTCCTAATACAAACTAGCCTAGATTATTTCCTTCAGATAATCTCCTCAAGAAAATGTTGAAAAGGTGGTAATCTTGCCACTTTGTGCAAACCAAAATCCACCAAGGTTTGCACCCTCTTTTATTCTTTCTAAGAAATATTCTGTTGAATAACCTAATGTAATATTTATGTCTATGTTTTATGTTCATTTTAATTTCTTTTGAATGCCTAATTTTTGTTGTATTTAGCTTAGGAATTGTCTCTTTTTTGGGTATTGATTTTGTTTTATAAAATTGCTATATGCAGGAAATTGTGTTTCCAGCAACATACGTCCATTGTTGGGGCTAGAATATTCAGGGTTTTTATAACCAGATTATGATTTTTGGATATGTTGTAATAGACATACAAAAGAAAATATAGCAAAAATACTAACTCAAAAAGGACTTGGGAATCCCAAGATATGCAGGTTGCAAGTTGGTATAACTGCTGAGATTTTCAGCAATTATGGGCCACGGGTTTGAGACGAATTGAAGGCCTTACCCAATTCCTTTGGACCTGGTATTCTCCATATTTCATCCTCAATATTTCAGTATACCCCATGTGAAAAATCAGGCAATTTGGATGAAGATATCCCAGTCTTTCATCAGGTCAAAGTAGCATTACACGGTTTAGAAGGAGACAGTTTTTAGAATCCAAATTCTCACCAACCTTTTCCATCTTTGTACACTTACATGTGCAGCTGGTATTTAAACATTTTTTATGAATTTATTGGGTGGGAAATTTGTATTTTGAATTTTAAAAAGACATTATTTAGTCTCACACACACTTCACATGTGTGAACCAAGTTTTGTATCTACATATGCATCAAATGAATGAAAAGGAAAAGTATTATTGTGCTGTCTAGTTTGTGTGTTTTACTTTAGCATCTTCTCTTCTTCTTCTTTCCAAACTAAAACCCTAACAAACCTCAATATCACCATACAAAAAATAAACATAAAAATCACCTAAATGCCAAATTGAAAACCGGATTAAAAGTTGTGCATAAGACTAACATCTTATGTACAATACTCTTGGCCAAATGAACCCAAAAACCATACCAAACTCCAACACAAAGTCCACGAGTTTTCTCATAAAGTAGTATAAAGGTTGATATGTAATCTAGTAAATCTAAACATACCTTTCTCCATATGCATGACCAACATATCAATATGACCAATTGAATAAGAGTGAATTTGCAATCTAATAGAATTTTTCCAAAAAGAAAAAGCTACAATCACCACTAAAACCAACTCTATCAACACCAAAACAACCACCAAAACTCAACTTGACTCTAGCACGTTTCAAATAATGAACCTCCATTTTATTCTCCGATAAAAACATCACATCAAATCTTCTTCTCTATGCACTTTAGAAAATGCTAGCAATGTTTGTGAAGGTTCAAGCCCACAAACATTCCAATTTAAAAGCTTCATTGCTTGTTATGTGGCTGCTTAGATGCCCCACCATGTGTTCAATATGAATTTCTTCATAATTTTGACATTTATCCTTGACCTTTTAGAAACATAACCATCTTGTTCAACACTCAAGTTACTACTTCTTTTACCACGCAAAGACACCTTATTAGAATTATCTCTCCTTGTTGATCCCATCTTTAACTTAATTCGAGCCAACCTTTTCCATGACTTCTAACCCATACAACTATTCTCAATAACATCCAATTTATAAGTCTACACACCAATTTAAACATCCATCAGATTATCTTCCAACAAAATAAAAGCAACAACTAAATTATTAAATACCCCATTAACCTCTTTATTCCCAATTCCAAATTAACAACTGAATGAGAATTAAAAATTGGTGAATAGATCCCCATGGTATCTGATGCGAATCCACCCGAGACTGCTCGACCGACAACCCGCTGGGGTGCTGACCCAATACAAATGAAGGTGGGACCGATCACTAGGGGCCAAGCCAAGAAGTTCAAGGACAATCTTTCCGTCTTCATACAAGGAATAAGACATAGTCAAGAGGGGTTGGCCACATCTAAAGAACCAAGGCCTGTTTTACTCATACAAGCAATAGAAGCCAAAACAGGGTCGGGTGACGTTTTTGGTGATAATAAGGAGGCCGGGTTGTATGAATTGGAACCCCATCCTTATGGGTTCAATTCATATGGAGGATGAGTCATAGAAACCAGCCAAAGCAGCTTCAAAGCCGACCAACAAGGTGGTTTGCGCACAAGGAGAAGGAAAGGCCGGATTTGCTGTATTCCTTGCTGGCTTTACTGTATTTTACTGTATTAGCCTTTTCTCATACTTCCAAGCAAGGGCAACATGAGGAACTTCACAATAAGCTTATTTGGCATCCTACAAAGCATATTGAAGCTGATTTGGAGCTCAATTTGGTCAAAGATTAGTCAAAGTCAATTTAGTCAAAAAGCTAGTATTATAGTTTCCTAATTTTATTCTACTTTTTGTTTTAGGAAACTACCATTACTTTTTAGTTTTTATTTATTTATTTTCTGGAAAAATAAGTTTAGGAAAGTTATTATTTTATTATTTTCATTGTAAATTAATTAATTTCTAATTCAAAATAAAGGAATTAATTAATCCAAATTAGTTTAGGAAAAGGAAAGTTTCGGCCAAGGTAGACTTCTTCATTGTGTGGCCGGTTTTTCCTAGGGTTTTTAGGGTTTATTTTGTTTCTTTCAAAGCCTATTTAAAGGCTTATTTTTCAATAAGAAAACAACTTTGATTTGATTAAGAAAATACTTGTGAGATTAATTATCTCTTTGTTCTTTGAGAACACCTAAAACACCATTAGAGAATTGGTTGTTTTATCTTGACTTATCAATAGGTTTTCCATACCCTATTGTGGCGTCTACATTATACCAAGGTTTCTAACCACAGGTTGGTTAGGGGTTGAGGTCCATTCCATTAGAACTTGAACTTAATTAAGATCCGGGCTAATATAATACGGGTTTAGGAGCAGGTCGTCCTAGGTTCGTATCAGTATCTTTAATATTAAATTCTCATTAGCTATCTCCTTTGAAAAATTCTTTGCACCAACAACTGTCCCAACTTCTTTTCTTGCTAATATTTTTGATAAGTGCACTTCAATTCCTTCATCATGAACCATATCCACCCCATCCTCATTAAAATAATCATCCTGAATCAACTTTTTTGAATTCTGTCTTCTACTCAAATTATTATCAGTTTCCAAGTTAATAGAATGGCTTTTCCCTTGAATAAAATTAGCTTTATCATTAACACCCACTCTTAACCAAAACCCTTAAGGTTTCTTTATCAAGTCACAATCAATTTCACATTCTTTTAAAGTATGTCTAAGTTTTCCCTAAATAAGACAGAATTCTTGAAGTTTTTCATATCAAAACTACACCTAATACATTACCACCCATCAACTCGAGACAATTATAAGATATTAATAAAGACTCTAATATAAAGAAATTAACCCCAACATGTGCCATCTTTATCCGAATTAATACTAACCACATCCTCTAGTTTCTTTCTAATTAACATACCCAATTCCATTGTCATTACAATAAATGGAACATTACAAAAGTTTAAACCAAAATAAAGTTTGTCTTAATGAAAATTGATTAGGTAAAGTTGCACTTTTAACTTTTTCCAACAACACCAAAAATTTATCAAAATGTAGAGGTGATCCCATCATAATTCTCTTCTTTCCTAAGAGTTATGATATTGACTGGTGGAGAAGGAAGCTTTACTTGGTGATGAGAATCCATAAGTGCAATCATCTACTTGCTGGGGTGCTGATCCTGTACAAGTAAAGACTGGACCAATTACTAGGGCGCAAGCTAAGAGGTTTAAGGATAAACTTGTTAGTTTCATACAAGGAGTAATTAAATCTCAAGAAAGCATAATAATACCAGAAGATTTTAAGCTCGTGCTGAGCATCCAGGTTTTGAAGGTAAAAATGGACCTGGGAAGTTGTTTTGGGGCGGCAAGGGGCAAGCTTGGGTGCCCATAAGCATGCTTAAGCTCCCCAAGAGATCATTAAAATCATGCCAATGTAGAGGCAAGCGTGCTCAAGCACGCCTAATGGCGCCCAAGCTCCCAACATTGGCTGGTTTTGCACATATGGTGCTCGGAGGTGGTTTACTTGCATTCCAAGCAAACTTTGACTATTCCAATCAATTGCAACGTGTGGGAACCAGTTCTAATCTTACTAGGCATCCTATGTAGCATATTATATTAGATTTGGAGCTTAAATTAGCTAAGATTGGATAAAAACAGCTTATTTGGAAAGCAAGTCAACTACTTTCTAAATTTGAAATTTTACTTTTATATTAAGATATAGTCTTTGTTTATTGGTTTTCATTTAATTATTTTCTAGCCAAATTAAATTGGGAATGTTGAATTTTAATATTTCTGATTTTAAATTAATTAATTCCTCTTTCAAAATTAAGGAATTAATTAATGTATATTAGAATAGGAAAGACATAAGAAAATTGGCAATTACCTTTTGTTTAACCTTATTGGTCGATTTTCACCTAATGCCTTAGGGATTTGAGTTTTGTAACTCTAGCCTATTTGAAGGTTTTATTTTCTTAGTAATAGATAGATCATTATTCATTCAGAAAAATACTTGTGAGAGAGATTTCTCTTCGTTCTTTAGAACACTTAGAACACCAAATAGAGAATGAGTGTTCTAGCTTGAGTTATCAATTGGACATTCCATAACCTATTATGGCATCTTCGATCTATATCAAGGTTTCTAATCACAGGTTGATTAGGGATCAAGGTGGCCATTAGAATATAAACTTAATTTTAATCAGGGCTAATATAATCACTTGGTATCGTTTAGCTCTTTACAAGTGCTATTTAATTTCTTCATCAATGATCTTAAACACACCATCTTATTAAGTCCTTTTATTTTATCATTTACTTAGTTTTTAAGTGTTAATTAGCGAATGACTTAGCTATAATAATTGTTGAGCAAAACGGTCCTGTTTAAACTCTCTGTAATTATCGAATGACTTAGCTATAATAATTGTTGAGCAAAACGGTCCTTTTAAACTCTCTGTTTTGGTGTAAGGTTTATCTTCTTTCTCTAAAAGAGGTAGATTCCTTTTAGTTTCCATTTTAAGAGCTATTTCATGAAGCTAAAGCTTCTTTGATGAATGAAATCGTTTCTCCACTTGAATCTTTGAAGTTCTTAGAGTTGTTCAACTAGAATTTGCTTTATTTTCATGATTTACTACATCAATTTGGTATCAAAGCCTTAGATCTAGCCAAGCTTGCTAGCCAACTTTGATGAAGGAAGTAACTAAGTTATCAGAAACGATCAGAATAATCAAGCCATTTGGGCAGCAATTTGAGATCTAGAACAGAAATTTGAAGCTCTTTCCCTTGAAATTCGTTAATCTCGACGACGATGAAATTGAAGCTGCGATTTAACCAGTGATGCACCGTCAATTCTGTCCCCTGTATGGGGAACCACATTTAGGACATCATTTTGGGATGCTAAATAGGAATGCACAGAAAAATGAGGCATTTAATTACAATATGAAAATTGATATTCCTATTTTCGACGGGCATTTGAATATCAAAAACTTTTTCGATTGGTTGGAAACTGTTGAAAAATTCTTGGATTATATGAACATTTGTATGAAACAACAAGTGAAATTAGTTACTTATAAGTTAAGAGGTAGAGCCTCAGCTTTGTGAGATCAAGTTCTGTTAAATCAAATGAGGGAAGAAAAGATGCAGTTAAAATGTGGTGTCGAATGAAGCAATTGTTAGAAGCCAAATTTCTCCATCATGATTTGACTAAATTTTATATTATCAATTCCACCATTGTCAACAAGGAGCTAGAGCCGTAAATGAGTGTACTGATGAATTCTTCAGGCTAAGTTCAAGGAATAATTTGAATGAAACCAAAAAATAAAAAATTGCTATATTTTTTCTAACTTGAATTGGTCTATTCAGAAGAAAGTGGAACATAGCCCTATGAATACAAGAGACAAACCACACAATTTCCTCAACCCTAGCTCATCTTCAAATCAAGTTTCCAACAGTAACCCCAAAACCAACCTTGAACCTTATAACAAAGTCACTGAAAAATTACCAAATCACAATTTGAAACCATCTAACCTTTATATAAGACCAATAACCTTTCAATTGCTTTAAATACAACTAAGTTGGCAACAAGTCTAGTGACTGTCCATTAAGAAAGGTCCTCAATATTCATGAGGAACTTGACAAACTTAATGAGGCTTAATCCACTCCTGATAGTTAAAAGGATGAAGAACTTACATTTCTAAGCGGGACCTTGTGAACAACTTGTTTGTATCCTTTAAAAAGTGTTATTGTTAGCCTAACAACTACAATAAAGCTAAAGGAATGCTATCTTTAAGATTCACTGCACCATTAATGGAAATGTGTAACTATAAATAGTTGCAATTGTGAGAATGTTATCTCTAAACCTTTGGTAAAGGCTCTACACCTCCCAGTAACAATCCATCCTCAATCTTACAAGATTGGGTGGATTAAAAAGGGGAGTGAAATGGTCATTAATGAAGTTTGCATAGTTCCATTCTTTATTGGGAATCACTATAAAGATGAAGTCACTTGTGATGTTGTGGACATGGATGCATGTCACCTAATTTTGGGGAGGCCATAGCAATTTGATAGGGATGCTCAACATGGAGGCAAGGCTACACATATATATTCCTGTGGCATCATAAAAAAATAGTTCTCTTTCCATTCACTCCAAAACTTTCACACAATGAACCTACTACACAGCAATCCATACCCATTAAACAACCTAAATAGCAGTTAACCCCTTTATCTTCTACACCTAAACGACACCCAAACTACTCCACAATTACCTCTCCTATTTCCTTTCTAGCCACCTAATTATCTTATGGCTCTCATAATTTCTAACCCCCAACCCAAAAAGCTAGTTGTTCCACAACCTTTATAGCCACTTCTTAAAGAATATCAAGACCTTGCCTCTGTTGAATTGCCAAGGAACTACATCGATGCGAGATATACAACATAACATTGATCTCCCACTTAGTGCTGGTAGTTCAAATTTTTCTTACTACCGAATAAGTCCTAAAGAGCATGAGATACTCCAAGGAATTGTAGATGATCTTCTGGAGAAAAAGATGATAAGAGAAAGCTTAAGTCCATATGCCGTTCCAGCTTTAATTGTGCCAAAGAAGGACAAAACTTGGCGAATGCACATTGATAGTAAGGCAATTAACAAAATTATAATCAAGTACAAATTTCTCATTCCTTGACTCAAAGAAATGTTGGATAATTTGGGAGGCTCTCAAATTTTCTCAAAGTTGGATCTCAAGAGAGGCTACCACCACATTAGAATAAGATGATGAGAATCCGCCCATACCTGTACAATCGACTACCCACTGGGGTACTGATCCTATACAAATGAAGACGGGACCAATCACGAGGGCACAAGCTAAGACATTCAAGGATAACTTGGTTAGTTTCATTCAAGGAGTAATTCAATCTCAAGAGGGCATGACAATACCAAAAGATCCAAAGCTCGTCTTATGCATCCAAGTTATGAAGGCTGAAATGGATCCAGCAAGCTGTTTTGGTGCTTTTATGGACTCCGAATAGCAAGGAATGGAGTCAACACTTTATGAAGTCAATTGATATCACTAAGAGACCATAGAATCATATCAAGGCAGAACAAAAGCATCCAAATTCAGTTTGTGCGCATAAGCTTTCTTTTTTTACTGAAAATGCTCATTTTGATGCTGACTTTGACTTCTTTTGTTGATCAGGCAAGTTTCAACTATTCTAATCAAGTGGCAACATATGGGAATCAATATTAATCCTATTTGGCATCCTATATTTCATATTGGAGCTGATTTGGAACCTAAACTAGCTAGGGATTGGTCCAAAATAGCTTAGTTGGCAAACTAGTCAACTAGTATCCTAATTTAAACATTTGACTTTTGTTTAGGAAATAATCTTTATTTTGGTTTTTATTTATTTATTTGCTGGACAATTTACTTTAGGAAAGTTAGAATTTATTATTTTGACTGTACATTAATTAATTCCTATTTTCAAAATTAAGGAATTAATTAAACCAATTTAGCTTAGGGAAGGTTAGAAAATTCGGCCACTTTCCAAATTCCAATCCATGTTGCCCGAATTTTACCCTACTATTCTAGGGCTTTTGTTTTGTACTATTAGCCTATTTAAATGCTTATTTTTCAATGAGAAAGTAGCCTAGATATCATTCAGAAATTTATTTGTGAGAAAGAATTCTCTTTATTCTCTTTAAATACCTAAGACACTTAATAGAAATCAAGTGTTTTAGTTTGACTTATCAATAGGATATCCATCATCTAATGTGGCGTATTCATCATATACCAAGGTTTCTAATCACAAGTTGATTAGAGGTTAAGGTGACCATTAGAATCTAAACTTAATTGTGATCCGGACTAACATAATATGGCTTTAGGGGTAAATCGACCTAGGTCCGTATCATTTCGTATCAGAGCCGAATTTTATTCAGGTTTGATCTATCTTATTTGTTTTATTTTGTTTTGTGTTATTCTAGAATTTTAATGTTAGGTTAAGGTTTTTTTCTATCTCATTCACGTTCTGCACAAAAAAAAAAAAAATTCTACATAGCCAAATTTATCCTTGTTGTTAGCCAAAATTTTGTTTTCTAGTTTGTTGGTTGTTTGCATATTATTTCTAGTAATTTGGTTTATTTTTTATTTTTCTTTCCTATTTTAATCTTAATTAGTTGCATTCATATATTTAAAAAAAAAAAAAAAAAGAGAGAGAGAGAGAGATTTCAAAGCATATTGCATAAAAAAAATAAAAAAAAACTGAAAGTTGTGCAATTTGTTTATATTTGAAATGTAGATAGGGTTAATTTTTGGTGTTGATTCTTACGACCGGAGTTGTGTTTATATTCTATGATTAATTAAAAAAAAGGAAGAAAATCCAACTAAAAAAAAAAAGGTAAAAGGGATGATTTTTTAAGGATTGAAGAATTAAGATTGTTTGGTGTGGAATTTCAATTGTGATTATTTGGAGTTGCTGTTATTTATTCTATATTGCTTATGGAGATTTGACATTTGAGTGCTAAAATTGATTGGATTAAAATTGGTTAAAGGAATTGAGACAAAACTTGAACTACAATAACTAGAATCAACAACTATTCTATATTTTGGATGTTCTAAAGTACGATTTGAGGAAGGTAATTTTGGAGACAATTTAGAGGAGGAGTTTGATGATATTTTTGCATTCCAAGAAAGGCATAACCATGGGAGGCAAGCTAGAGATGAGGATGATGACATTGGAAATGTTAAAGTGAACATCCCACTGTTTTTGGGGAAAAGTGATTCGAAGGCATATTTAGAGTGGAAGGAGCGTATGGAGATGATTTTTTATTGTCATAGTTATTCCCAGGCAAAGAAATTTAAATTGGCTTCTTTGGAATTTGGACATTATGCACTCCTATGGTGTACTAATGAGCAAGATACCCGAAGGAAAGTTGGGTACTACATGGCAACAAATAAAAGGAGCCATGAGAAAGAGATTTGTGTCGACTCATTACCATAGGTTGCTGCATCAAATGCTTCAATCATTATCACAAGGAAGTAGGATCATGGAAGACTACTCCAAAGAGATGGAGATGCTCATGATGAGATTAAGCATGAATGAGGATCGTAAGGCAACCGTGGCACGGTTTTTGGGAGGTTTAAATCGAGAAATAGCCAACCAAGTGGAATTACAACAATATATAGAATTGGAGGAGATGCTTCATGTGGCCATCAAGATTGAAACAATAGGAGGACTAATTCAAGAGTTTGGAGAAGCAAGGAGAAAAAAGCTCCAATCGGCCAAGGAAAGATACAAGGTTGGATTCGACTCAAGCACCTAAGTTGGAAGGTAAATCTAATCCTAAATCATCAAGAACTAGAGATATTGTTTGTTTTAAGTGCCAAGGACGAGTACATATTGCCAATCAATGCCCAAATAAGAGAATCATAATACTGAAAGGTAATGGAGAGTTGGAGTCCGAAAATAAAGATTCTAAAGCTGAAACTAAATTTGTTGATGAAGAAATTGGAGATGAAGAACATGAAGAAGCCGAGACTCTCAAAGCTTTAAAGGCTAAATTGAGTGTGGTGGGAAGGAGGGTCTTAAACGTGTACAAAGATGAGGATCAAATCCAAAGAGAAAATATCTTCCATATCCGATGTGAAATTCAAGGTAATATTTGTAGTATGATAATTGATAGTGGAAGTTGTGCTAATATAATTAGTAATGTGGTGGTTGAGAAATTAGGAGTAACAATCATTAAGCATCCTGAACCTTAAATATTACAATGGCTTAATGATAATGGTGAGATGAAAGTAAATAAAGAAGCCAAAATAAAGTTTAGCATTGATAAATATGTGGATGTTGTATTATATGATGTTGTGCCTATGCATGATGTTCATAAAACAAAAAGTTAAAATCAAATTAGGAAACTAGTTGACTAGTTTGACCACTAAGCTAACTTTGACCAAATTCCAGTTTGCAAAGGCTTCAAATCAGCTCACATATGCCATGTAAGATGCCAAGTAGGATTATTTATGAGTCCCACACGTTGCCCTTGCTTGGAATAAAGAGAAAATATCAAATCAATAAAATACAGTGATGCTAACGACAAATATAGAAAAATCATCCAACTATTCTCTCTATGCACAAATGCCCATTGTGGTTGCTTTTGATTCTACCTTGTCTTGATTCCATGACCTGTTAGTGATATTCACTAAATCCATAAAGTGTTAGATCCATTCTATGCCACCCGGAGTCCATATTTACACGAAAACAGCTACTCGGGTCTGTATCGGCCTACACCGCTTAGATGCTTAAAACAGACTTTGTATCTTCAGGTATGAGCAAGCCCTTTTGAGAATTAATAACTTTTTGTATAAAAGCAGCCAGGTTGTCCTTAAATCTCTTATCTTAAGCCCTAGTGATTGGCCCAGACTTCATCCATATTGGATCAGTACCCCAGCGAGTAGTTGGTCGTGGGAGCACGGGCGGATTCTCATCAGAGCTCACATAACCAAAAAACCACAACACAATAAACTATCAAAGCTGAGTAAATTTCAGTAGCAGCAGCATCGAACCAAGCAATTTAGCTAAGGAAATTGCTTTATGATTTAGGTTGCAAACAAAACAATGCAACCTCCATTCATTGTGACAACACTTTAGCTGTTGCCATTGCCAAAAATCCACTACAGCATAGGAGAACAAAATATATTCCAATGAAATATCATAGCATCTGAAAGACTAAAAGAAACAAGGATAAAAACTTAGTCATATGCCCTACATAAAATCAACTTACAGATATCCTCACGAAGCCATTGCCAAAGGAAAGACCTAACATTAGTAAGGAAAAGTATTAGAGAATCATGGCATTGTTAGCCATGATAATGAGTAAACCCCTAGACCTAGGTAGGTAGGTCGAGAGGTTTACAATTCAAGCTTATTTTTGTATTTTGACTTATAGTTTGTTCTAGCCAATTTTGTGTAAAACCTAGGCTAGTAAAGCTGGTGCTTAAAGACACCAAAATGATTTAATTAAAATGTATCAGCCAAATTAGGATTTAAAAAAAATCAAGCACCTTAGTGACAAGGATGATAACATGGATAGCTGCTTGGTAACATAGAGTCTTATCATTCGGCCAACCTCTCATCCAATGCATGTCAAGACACGCGACATCATGCATGAGGATTATTTGAACTTGAAGTACTCAATAAGACAACAACACTTGTCAAAATTTAAGAAAGTATATGATGAAGTTGTATTCACACTTGTATTTGCTTCACCATGAAGCACTTAGAAATTATTGGTGTTTAAGTTGGGCCATGATGGGCTTTCACACCATTTTTGCAAGCTATATATATGTAACATTATAATGAATGAATAGAATTTGGTTTTCGTAAAATACCTTAGTTTTTCCTTTGAAAAAAACGTGAAACATCCATACTGGCCTTGTTGGGAAATTCAGCACCTTATTCAAAATCATAAAGGCCGAACACTTCAAAACACTTCCAAAATCAATTTCCAACAGCTTTAACCCTTGTTCTCTTTAGATAAATCTTGTCCTAATCTTTTAATATCTTTATGTAAGCTTGTAAATAGAGGCTATAGGACATGAAATGTTATACATACAATAAATTGAAATTCTTTCCACCCTTTCTCAATCTCTTTTTCATTCTACATTTTATTTTACATTGTTTATAGTATTTTTTGGCATATTTCTCTCTTGTTGATCTATACTTATCTTGTTTTATTCTCTTTGTTGTTTGTTTATAATAAGAAAGGAAATGAGTTAAAACCCTTTTTTAAAAATAAAATTAATAATAAAGCCATTCAAGCCCATTTTCCATTTGGGTTGGATCTTTAATATCCCACACCTAGTTTCTTAGCACTGAAACGAGAATATTCCACTAACACCCCTTTTTTTTTTCGATATTTCATAAAAAAACTTACGTTAATGTGATGTTACTTTGATCATAAAAAAAAGGTAGAAAGACCATAACGGCCTTAGTATTTTATTGATAAAAATAAAATTATATATATAATAAAATTAAGGGCTAATATCATATTGACTTTTTACTGTTTATCCGTATTTTAAATTATATTCTGTAAATATGCACTATCGTAAAAAATATTATGTTACATTTAACTATGGAAGGACAAAAAGGCAATTGGACCATTTTAACAATATTTAAAAATTAATATTTTGTCTTTTATATATATATATATATAGATAATTATATTTATATTAACTAAAAACTAATTATTATTTTTCTAAAATGAATAAAATAAAATAAAAATTAGTGATGCACTTCCTAAAATAAATGCTCTATAATCCAACAAAAATAATTATCATCCTCTACTTATTTTTTTTTCTTTCGTTAAGAATTAAATTGATTAATATATGTTATAAAAAGAAAAGAAAATGGTAGTTGATCTTCCTAATCAAATGTTCTAACACCTATTAATGGAAATTAATGATCTAATTATTATATCTTAGAAAATGCATTACAAAACAACAAAAGATTTAATTATCCTCCCAGATTTTTTTTTTCTTCTGGAAGTTAATTAACTAATTATTATATTGTATAAAATGAAGAAAACATAAACAAACAAACAAAAAAAGAAATAGTTATTGCTCTACCTAAATAAATTTTTTGTTACCTAAAGAATTAATTATCCTCCATAATACTTTTAGCTAGAAATAATCATTTTTAATTAATATTTACTTTAATTAGTTCGAATTTTTAATCTTATCTAAAATACATAGTATATAATAATAAATTATTAGAACTATTAAATTGTTTTTGTCTTCATTTTATAAATTGTGTATTGAACTTCACTTTTGAATTGTTTCTATACACTATAAAAAAAATCATAATTTCTTTAAAAAGTTATTTTAATATGATTCCAAATTTGTTTTATCAATATTTATTCATTATGAGTATCTCTAATTTTTTCAATATATTTTTTGATGTTCCATCTATGTTGATAATAGTATTGTATTTCTAATTTATTTATCTAATAGTTATTTATTCATTATGAGTATCAATATTTCTTTTATCATACCAAAAAAACAACAGTTATTTTTAAAATAAAAAATTACATGAAATATTTATGAGTGAAAAATAAAATAAATGATGGAAAATTGTATGAAATTGTTATTGTTATCAAATTTTCGTATCAAATTTTCATATGGTTTTTAATTATGCCATCTTTTGCTTCTTCTTCTTTTTGTTTTTTAAAGTCCGTTAAAAAATTTATTTTTTTGATAAGAAATTATTTTTAAAAAATATTATGGTTTCAAAACGTGAGGCATAAAGTTGAAGCTGCTTATAATAGGTGTGTGTGTGTGTGTGTATATATATATATATATAAATTTTTTAATTTAAGGGAAACGTATTAATATTTTAATATTATAATATATAAAATTATTAATTTATTACTAGGTTATATATACATATTGTTAATTTTCAAATGTATTTAATCAAAATATATAATTACATAATAATACAAAAAAAGGTTGATGTAAAATTGCAAATTATGTGACAAGGGTAATGGTAAAATACTAATATTTTTATATAATATTGAAGTATATAATATTTTTATAATAATGATAGTTGATAAAATATTTTTTTTTTAAAAAGGTGAATATTTGCTTTTATGATAAAGGGTGTATATGATATGGTAAAACATATATAAATAAATATCTATAAGACTGTTAAAAATTACTCATTTAAAGGGATTATTAATTTATTGATAAACTAATAATTTACGGATAAATAAATATTTATTAATTTAAGAAAATTATACTATTTTTTTGAAATAATTTTACTAATTATATAATAAATATTAATTAAGGAAAAGATCAATTAGACTTGATAAATAATTATGGGATTGATTACTACTTAATCAATAAATATGAAAAAATAATTAATATAAAAAATTTCACTCTACAGAGAAATATATTAATGTTAAAAATTCCATCGATATATGTAAAGTAGATCAATGTTCAGTTGGCTAATTAATTAGCTCTTTACTTATGAAAATTTATGAATCATTTGATCAATTTTTATTTCAAATCTTATTTTTTTGAACATATTGAAAATGAAAAAAACTTTAGATGCATATTTTGAATTAAAAAAAAAAAGATTGTTTATATATATTATTTATTTATTACAAATTTAATCAATTATTAATTTATATATTGAACGAGTCTTAAAGATTTTTTAAAAAATTATTATTTTATACATTTAGTGAATTTACTCGATCAGTATACAATCCAAGTTTAGACAAAACAATTTTATTTATTATCAAGATTATTTATTTATTAAAGTATTACTGTATTGACTATATCAATAACTAAAAGGTTATTTTAAATTATAAAGATATTAATGTCCTTTTACCTTACGACCTAAAAAGAAAATATTTTTTTGGATAAAAATTTACTGTGTGAGAAATTATTTTTGAAATGTTTAAAACCTTAAAATATAATTTAAAATAGTGGGAGATGATAGGGGACTATATAATATTATCCCTAAAATTAATTAAAGGAACATCACTTGACAATCAAATCAATAATTAAATTATAAATTGTAAATATCACTTGATAATCAAATCAATGATTAAATTATAAATTGTAAATATTATTATATTTATGATTTGAAAAAAAAGAGGTAGAAAGTTTTATTATTTTTTAACTCCTAATTGGTGTTAAAAAAAAAATCCTAATTAATCAACCTCTACCCTCTCTCTTACTTTTTTCCATTTAAAGCCCAAAAAATCCTAATAACTCTCCGATTCTCCAATCGATCAAAGGGACAACAACCGAGTCAAGAATCATAACCCTCGAATTCTATTAGTAGAATGGGGACTGAAGAAAAGGAGAAATAAGTCTTTCGGCTATTATACCTTTTTTGCCGTTAAGTTTAACAGACTTTCATTAACGGTGCGGGGTCTAAATGTGGAATTATACGGTGTTTAGGAAATTAACCCAAACTGAAACCGTAAAGCAGTAGAAATAGATTGTAGCAAGGCCTCCATTTTCAGAATCTCCTTTCTCACTCCTAGTGGCTCTAAGTCTAACCCATGCTGATGCTGATGGATGTGAAGCTCTTATCGAAAACCCTAATCCGCAATGTGATGTGGAGAACTTACTACACGAACAGGACCAACAAGGTCACTCTTTACTCCAAAATAAGTCCGCTCGGAAACCCAAGCTTGAGCCTTGTGCCGGAGCTCGAATACTGGGTGCACCAAGGGAAAAAGCTCCGAGTCGGCGAGCTTCAACGCATCATCCATGATCTTCGTAAGCGCAAGCGATTCTCTCAAGCTCTAGAGGTATACTTTTTATTCTTATTTTTTATTTTTTGTTTTTTCCTATTGAATGGCTCTGGTTTGGGGCTGTGTTTTAGATTATGATGATATTTCTAATGTACTGCATGATTCAGAAGAACATTTTCAAAAATGTTTTTGTGAGTTAATTATCATTTTGTTAATGTCAAATTGAATCGCATGTACCTCTGCATTTAAGTTTTAGGGATGGATTAGCTTAGTGGCAATTATGCGTTGAAAGAACAAACCGAAAAGGAACACTTATGTGTTTTAGGCCCATCCTGCAAAGCTACAGTTATAGATTGGAGGGCAATCTGAACTTAAATAGATATAAACTGTACAGAATGGTTGGGTTAACATCTGAATCTAATTGGTTTGGCACGGCCATTGGTATACCATTTGCATAGTAAATCACAGTAATCAGAACTGAAAACCATAAGAGTAAAATTTTCCAAGGAACGTTTTTGCCATTCAATTCCCTAGTATTCGTTTCATTGTTCAATTGGAAGCATTCCCATTGGTTATGCTTATAGGTTTTGGTTTCTAGTACCGCTGTGCCAAGATTATATCATTTGATGGCATAAGGATCGGGCAGTGGATTTGGTCCACGTGCAAATGTAGATCTACATATAATGGTACAAAACTTACAAATGGTTTTTTGCAGAGAATTTTAAAACATAGGTGATTTGTCTATAATCTTCTACTTTGTTAATCGCGATGCTCTATGGCTGCAGGTTTCTGAGTGGATGAAAAGAAAGGGTGTATGCATTTTTTCAGCAACTGAGCATGCTGTTCAGCTGGATCTGATTGGCAGGGTTCGTGGGTTTCTTTCTGCAGAAAGTTATTTTAACGATTTGAGAGATGAAGATAAGACAGATAAGACATACGGTGCTCTCCTGAATTGTTATGTCAGGCAGCATCAAAGAGATAAATCTCTCTCTCATTTGCAGAAAATGAAGGAGCTAGGCTTTGCTTCTTCCCCTCTCACTTACAATGACATAATGTGTTTGTACATAAATCTTGGCCAGTATGAGAAGGTCCCTGATGTGCTAGCAGAGATGAAGGGGAACCAAGTTTTGCCTGACAACTTCAGTTACAGAATCTGCATGAATTCTTATGGTATGAGATCTGATATTGAAGGAATGGAAAATGTTCTGGAGGAGATGGAGTGTCAACCTCACATTGTCATGGACTGGAACACTTATGCTGTAGCTGCCAATCTCTACGGAAAAGCAGGCCTAACCGATAAGGCAACAAATGCCCTTAAGAAATCAGAGAAGACGCTAGATAAGAAAGATGCACTTGGATACAATCATTTAATTTCACTTTATGCCAGCCTTGGGAATAAGGATGAGGTCCTGAGATTATGGAGTCTGGAAAAAACTGCTTGTAAGAGGCACATAAACAGGGACTATATTGTTATGTTAGAATCACTGGTGAGGCTAGGTGCATTCGAAGAAGCCGAGAAAGTACTGGAGGAGTGGCAATCGTCTGGAAACTGTTATGATTTCCGAGTGCCAAACACTATTATTGTTGGTTACATTGAGAAGCAATTGTATGGGAAAGCAGAAGTACTGCTTGAAGACTTGATTGAGAAAGGAAAACCAACCGCCCCTAACATTTGGGGTAAAGTGGCAACCGGATACCTGGACATTGGGGAAACAGAGAAAGCTTTAGAGTGCATGAAAGCTGCCCTCTCTATACACGTAGAGAAAGGGTGGAAACCCAACCATAGGGTGGTAAGAAGCTTGTTGAGCTGGCTTGGTGATAAAGGCAGTGTTGAAGAGGTCGAAGCCTTTGTAGAATCAGTGAGGAATGTTATACCAGTGAACATAAAGTTGTACAACGCCTTGTTAAAAGCACATATCAGAGGAGGTAGTACAGAAATAAATAAGGTTTTAGATAGCATGAAAACTGAAAATATAGATGAAGATGAAGAAACAAAGAACATCCTTGCCATGTGGCAAAAACTAGAGTCAGCATGATGCTTTTTTGCTTCTCTTCTATTCGATTATAATTGGTTGCATTGGCTGTAAAGGCACAAATAATGGGCATTCAGCCGAATTGTTTTATAGAGTCGTGGCAAGCATATGTACGCAAAGATGAAAAATTGTAAATTGATGAGCCGAATGATAATGATACTATTTTGTTCATACAAATAATGATTTTGTTCTGAACATAATGCATACGTTAACGATTGTAAAAATTGTGCAAAAATGTGAAACCTCTCTCAGATGTATTTTTGTATTTTATTTTAAATATATATATATATATATATTTTTTTTTTTTGGTTCCAGTCTTGCCTATCAAATAACTTTCCGATAGGTTCTACATAAAAAACTGGAAAAATAATGAATAACCAAACCTGGGAAAAGAAGGTTAACCAAAAATAATAATAATAAAATAAAAAAGAGAAAAAGGACAAAAAAAACCCCAAACCCAGTTAACACTTTCCTGAATGGTTGGCATAACAGAAAAAAGAAGCAAAATGTGAAACTCGTCTAGTTGTCGAAAATAATACGTTGTCTGCAAACAATCATCATACTAAAAGGGCGTAGAAAGCAGTTAAAATACTATTCTAAAGCAAACATTTGGAACATGTATAATATCCTTAAGACATTGAAAAACTTGTATATGAAAATGAGCTCCACAATTTCTGAAAAAATCGTAAACATTTTTCTCTGACACGGTAGATTTAAGTTCGTCATTGCTTTTCGACTCACACACACGATGTCACAACCTCCTATCAGCTTGCCTTTGTAGTAAAGCTGAGGAAAGGTTGGCCAGTTGGAGAAGACTTTAAGCCCCTGTCTCACTTGCTCATCAGTCAAAACGTTGAAGGACACGAAACTAAAACCCTTCTCTCCAAGGGAATTAACAACTTGGAACTAGAACCAAATCTGGGAGCATCTGGTACACCTTTCATGAAAAGCATTACAGATGAAGAAATAATCAATTTCCTCAAACGATCTTCAAGAGTTTCTTTCTGAATAATCCCTTTCTCAGCTAAAACCCTGCCAAGTTCCCCACTTTTTAGCATTTCCAATACAATGTCTGGTCCACCAATAAGTTACCCTTAATATGCATTTGCAATCGCTATGTCAAACCCACCAAGAATCTAACATTTGCAATAGAGCTGAGGAAAGGTTTGCCTGTTAAGAGTACTTCTTTAACCCCTCTTGAACTTCATTGTCCAACAGGAGATCAAAAACTATCAAAATTTTGACCTTTTCTTTCTTCAAAATATCTACAACTTTAAGGCTAAACCCACACCTATGCTCTTCAGGGTTTCCTTTCATAAACAGCACTATTGGATGAGAGTCAAGCAACTGCTGCAATCGCTTTTTCAGTGCATCGTTAAGGCCAGGTTGGACATTGTTCTCCACTTGGGAAGATCCATCTTCTTTTGTTGACTAGGATGGTGCGTATTGCAGCCATACCAAGACCTGCAGGAGCAGCAGGTTCTCCAGCGTGAGTTGACCCACCAACTTTAGCAACTTTATTTCCCAAACTAGATGGTTCTGTACCCTCCAATGTATCAATAGTCTTACCATCCTGACAAACAAAAAAGCAGGTAGATAAGCCACCTTTAAATAAAAAGCTTATCAAATACAGAATCTATAGCAAAATGAAATAGTGAAGAAGCTCCGTAGCTGTAAGGCAGTAAAATTAACAAAAGCTCCATAATCTCCATTACATTTTTTTTTTACCCTAAACAAGTAAGAAACTTTAGTGTCATAAATTTGACGCCCTCCATTCTGGTTAACATTAAAGGCAAGGCAAAACTTAGTGATGTAGGTTCAAGAATCCATATTGAGGTGATGCCAAGCTCACTTGAATATTAAATGAGGCTCTATTACTTTAATGCAAGTCATATTCTAGAGATCGATATTCATTGCTGATTACTTCATTTTAGGTATAATACGACTTTGCATATACTGCGCGAATCCCTGACCAATCAATGTCTGTGAATGAACTCATGACATTTAGCCCAGGTGCATACACTGTGCAGTCGTTTCCAAAATTATCTTATGTATAGTTAACTGTTCTGTGAAGAGTAAATCAACCAATAGAGAAACGCTATTTCTGCAATACAAAGTGAATATACAAAAAATCTTCACAAACCAATGATCCCTACTTCTCTAAATATGCATTTTATGTTTATTGTCTTCAAAAAGCAAGTTTGATTCTACCCATGTAAGAAGAGTAATTTTTAAAAAACAAAGCATCTTCACAAACATCCATTTATGTAAAATAAACAATTTGCCACTTTCAAGCACTCCACCCTGACTTTTTTGTTTTGGGTTCTATGTCAAGGTGACCGAGTTCCTGTTGCAGGCTAAACACTCCAAATAATTACTGCAGAGCTATATCAATAAATTTTCACCGTTTCCTTTTTTCTTTCAAAATTCTTAGCCTTCCTATAGCATTGGAAAACTAAAGTCTGTTAATTTGAGAGATTACACATTTTTGTTAATTGGATAGGTTTCATATACCAAAATATTTGACAAAATATAATCTAAGCACCATAACTATTTTTACCTTTTAATTGTTTATTCAGCTTTCGATGTGCCTATTCAGAAGTCAAGAAGATTTGTCAAAACTTCCCCCCTTTTTTTTTCTTTTTCTTTTTTTTCTTTTTTTTTAATGGTAGAAGAATACTTCCCTTGCTTTATTGTTACTACAACGATGAGTTTTATATTTTAATTATTAATCATATAACTTAGTGAGAAAAATATCCATAATTGCCTAATATATAAAAGGTTATGGATATTATTTTATTTTGTATTTTATACCAAATAATTCTCTATAAGAGGAGGGATTTTATTTGTTTATTATTATTTTTTTTATTTCTATCTTAAGATACGAGAATACAAATTCATGATCATTGTTTAAAAAGAGAACGGTTCTTTAATTAGATTGTTGCATCCATAAAATAAAAACCAATAGGATGCTGTGTTGCCAATGCCGATAAAATATAGCATAGATATTACTTTTTGCATTTTTGATTGAGGATGCTGTATTTTGACAAATACCATTTTGAATGCCAAAATAGCACAACAAAGGGCATTGAAAATTTTTGAATAATGTGATCCGAACGGTGCTCTTGGAAAGCGTGTGTAGAAGGTTTAGGTGCCATTTTATTGGTCTATTTAAATTTGACATTGCCATTTTTAATATTTAGGTTGAAAAAATCATATTTATTTCTAAAATTTTAAAGTGATATTACTACTATAACATTTTCCATTGGAGATGCTATAACAGCCTCATACTCATCATAAATAGGGACATAAGAAAACCGAAACCTGCTCAACCCAACTCAGGTGGCATGTTTATTAGAAGTCCCAGTTCTACAACTTCTGGCCAATCCCTTAATGGAAATGACCTTTTCAATTAGATAAACATGCCGTTGACATAAACTATACAATTTTCATTCTTTTCCATTGAGAAGTAATTGGTCAAAGCAACAAATAAACAATAGCAAAGGGGAAAAAAGATCTAACTATAAGATAGAAGGAAATACTAGCATTAAAACAATCACCACATTAAAGTTTACAGGTTGAAATTTCATTTACCCCATTGATTTATTCTCTTTCCAGATAAATTTACATTGAAAATACTAAATTATGTTTCAATTTCACAGCCCTTACATAAAAAAATAATCACTTATTGCTTCCTCCAAATCAATCAAACTTTGCAAAATTTTGATAGGAATTACTGACTCATGAGGACCTTGTCAGTATGAATTCTAAACTGTTTTAAACAAAATGCTTCTCTTTCAATTGTCTAATGCAAACAACTACTTGACAGAAAATCATCTTCTATGATTAATAATTTATGGAGAAAGCAACCTGATTCCACAATGCAGATTACTTCTTGACAAAACTTAACCGCTTAGGGTTGATCTCATCTAACCGGATTAGAATAGTTCCAGCATTCTCTTCAACCCACTTTATAGATTCTTTCTCTAGTAGCTTCATAATCTGTCAAAAAAAGTATAAGGAGCTTGATTCACTAGAGCTTTCTAGCATCCAATGAAAGGCAGAAAACTGAGAAAAAAATTATGCTGAAGAAGTAGCAAATATTCGGGCTTTCCTTTTCTCTTCTACAAGAATGATTTCAAATTAAATGCTATTTGATTTTCTCATCTTAAATGTTAGTTTATTATTATTATTATTATTATTTAAAGATATTACTTTCCTAATGTTTGTAACTAGAGAGGCAAATTGTAAGCAAAACCCAAAGGGTAAGGCAGCCTACCAGTCGTCTACGAGATCCTTTTGATGTGTCTATCTCATTTGTCTCAATGATGACCTTAAGATATTCAATTGCTGAAGCAAAAAAAAAAAAGATAAGGAAAAATCACTTCAATTCACATGAAACAATTCAGAAGTAAATTCTTAGCAAGAAAACAATGACTTACATGGAATGCCAGAAAGTGAAGAAAGATGACACTTTAAAAGACGTATTGCCTCCCTTGGCCCATGGTCATGCAAGTCGAGCAATATTTCATCTTCTGTCTCCATGTTTCTGTCAACACATAATTAAGAAATGAAAAAGTGTTGTAATAAATGCAGATTCCTGAGCAGCAATCCAACTGTGAGTAGAAAAACACATTACTATACACATTTTTCAATAAAATGGACTTTTTTTTTTTGGGGGGGGGGGGGGGGGGGGGGAAGGAATCCCTCCCATTCACATTGTATGATAAGAACAAATTTTTTTCTTAATTTATTTCTCATTATATTTCTATAGATGGCTTAAATTTCATGAACGCATACTTGTTTTTAATGCGGATATAATGACTGGTCCTAATTGTAGACCTCATTGGTCAACCCTAGATTATTTATTTTCAAGCAAGTTTTGTATGACATGTTCTGAATTTAAATTTGTTTATGGCAGAGGCGTTACGTTTTTTGACAAACCTCTTGTTTTTACATGTAAGAATAAATTAGAAAACATAAGTCTAACAGTCACATTTTAGTAATCTTGAGATTTTTGTTATTTGCTTCTTCTTCTTCCTCTTTTTTTTTTTTTTTTTTCCTTTTTGGTGGTGCATGTTGTGTTCTAGATATAAAATTTTGATCAAAAGCTCTAAAATGCCATTTTCATGACCTTTGTTCTACTCACGTGTTAGTAGACTGACCTGGTTTCAAGAATCATTTCATTGGACTTCTCATCTGCTTCATAAGACTTATTGTGAAAAAATTGACCCTGCCACACAAGAGAATTTAAAAAAGCGATTGTACTCATCTATTCCCATCATACACTTAAAACGTGGAATAAAAAAATAAAAAAATAAAATAAACATAAATAGTTATCTCTACTCTTACATTAAAAAAATGTATCCCTATAATCATTTGTGTTCATTATATAAGATCTTATACATACTTTTACCATGCAAGTTTATAGAATCTCAATCCATAAAAGGGAAAAAAAAAAAAAAAAAAAAGGATTAATTTTTACAAATCTTCTTAACTTCCAAGCCCACAATTTCTTTTAAAAGAAAATATTTAAGAATATTTTTGAACTTTGGAACTGCTTTTCTTAGCAAAACCTCCATCACTTATCTAGCTTTTGGCTTTTACACTATAACTTTCTTTTATCATAAACAAATTTTCAATTATTTTTAATAAGTTATTTCATTATAATAATTCACTCTTTAATTTCCTAATTTAGTTTTATTTTAAAACTACAAAAAGAAAAATCCCAATTAAGTAGGATTCTAAATTTTGAATTTATTTAGTTGAAATTGTTCACACACAATTTTATTTTATTTTATGTTCCTATGGACATACACGATATTTGTTTGATGTGATACTTTCCAATCATACCTAATACATACAATTAATTCACTATTTAAGATAGATCTCTTCAGTTAATTCATTCTATTATTTTTGTTTTCTTAAGAGCTGATAGAATAATAAAACTAGAATATGTTTGCTTTAAGATAAAATTTTTAATTTATTTACTGTGAATATTGATGACAAACTATAGATATATATATATATATATATATATTTTTATATTTCCTTTTTGGTCCTGATAGAATAACAAAATTAGAATATGTTTGCTTTAAGATAAAATTTTTAATTCATTTACTATGAACATTGATGACAAACTATAGATATATATATTTATATTTTCTTTTTGGTCCTTTACAAATATGTTGAATTAAAAAAAACGAAATATTATTAATTACTCTATTTATTTTATTAGTATTTTTTTTCTTTTATTATTTACAATTCAAAAATATGTTTTACAATTCGATAAGGCCAAAATGAAGAGAATGTGAAGTAATCTAAATTGTTGTTGAACAAAGCAAATCATAATTCTGCTTCAATAAACCCTATTTAAACTCTTCCTGCTGGCAGTAAGATGGAGAATTACCTGTTCTAGAAGTTTCCCTGCTCGAATATGATCCCCCTCGGTTAATGCATCAATAGCCTAACAAGAAAATTTGAAAAATTTAAGGCTACCAAGAGAAACTACATTCGATAATATATGTGTTTGATTCAGTGAGCATGTAAAATAAGCTCCAAAAAGAAATGTACAGCTTTATAATATTCCTTTGTCATGCCCCGGTACTCCTTAACAGCTCTACGAAGAACCTGGTAACTATCCTCTTCATCTACATCAGCAATTTAGGAAAAAAATATATATATCAGATAAAGGAAACTGTATAGGGAAATAAAACTAAATAAACATAAATTAAAATCAAAACATGCAATATTGCCACAAATTTTAGCAACTGCCTATGTACTTAATTCCCTAAAATTTATTAAAAGGACCAATAATTCAGTTCTTAAGTTGGAGTTCGGACTGGTGACCTAAAACTAAGATTGTAACAATTTATTAGTTATTAACTACTTCCTCAACAAGTCTGATCCGAACAACAGAGAGCGCGTGCGCCCAAACATTTAGCTTGTCCTCCTATAGTTATTATGCCTCTCTACACTCCATTCAACATAGGGAAATGAAGCTACCCATTAAAAGAAAAGAGGTCCATACCATACTCATTATGTTGCTGTGAGCACATTGGAGTTCTCATGCACCCTACAATAGAGTACTCTGGAGGTTCAACCGCTACCCGTCCTATTGCCCCAGACCTCTTCACTGCCTTCACTGTTCCTCTAGGTGATTCATCTGACCTCTCAGTTGCATTAAACAAAGAAGCCAAAACTTCCCTTGGGAGATCAATTGCCTCCTTTTGCTCAGTACATAATTCTACTCTCCTATTTGAAACCCTATCTCCATTACTGGACAAAGACAAGCAAAGATGCATTTAGTTTAGCTATAGGTAAATACATACTTACATACACACACACACATATTACACATGTATGCACTTATGTACATGCCATAATATATATACATATATGCATATATAAAAACATATTTATTATTTAGTATGCATCACTGTTTCAAGAAAATCCAGAAAAATGATAAACTAAAAGCTAAACCACAATGATAAAATAAGCATATCCTAAACCAAAACGATAAAATAAGCATACCCTCTAGAATAGTTCGCATGTTTTTTTTCAGGTCCTTCCGACTTTGAAGAACTTAGAACCTGGAGAATGAACTCAAATGAGAAGGAAAAGATATGAGACTACCATGCCAGTAATCACAAATTTAATTCATATATAGGCAAAGACATTTAACATAAGATTAGCCATGTCCACTCCACTCCTTTACCACCCTGAGACAATAACCAGAGGTGCTTGTCTTTTGCTTATATTAAGTAAAAGGATAGCTCTATATAAAGGCAACATATAAAAAGCTCATAAAAAAATGCAAACAAAAGCAAATGCTGCTATATAATAAAAGACCAAAACCATCTTTGTCATGTACACCAATACTGCTATACACCATAAATCAAGCTTGTATTGTTTACTTCACCTTTGTACCAAAGATTCATAACCCAAAAGTTTCACAATTACTCTCCTCACAATAACCTAAAAGGGAGAAGTACAGACCTAATACCTCAACTGTGATCTTCAAATACTAAAGGAGATAACAGCACACACTAGCAATCCATACTTTTTATAGCAAAAAGATAATCCAGTCAATTCCAACCAAATGTTTACATAAGAGGCAAGCTAAATACATTGACAATCAAGTTATACTTTAGCAAAGTAGTAATAATTTCCTGCGGTTTAACAAGTGCATTTAGTTTGAATATGGATTGGACAGGTGTCATTTTTTTTTTTTTTTTCAACTGATAAAACGACTCTTTCCCATCCTTGACAAACCACCCTCGCAAAAACTGAACACGTTTGTGAAGATAGAATAGATCCAACCTTTTGTAACCAAATTTATTTGGCACCTTCAGTGACTGATGCCAATTACCAAATAACTTTTAGTGCAAAATACAATAGTGCATCCTCTATTTAAATTATACTATAGCTCATAATATCACTCCATATATATATATATATATATATAACTTATATGTTGTCCTGAATTCCATAGCTTGGAAAATGGTAAAAGCCAGAACTAATTGTCTTTAAGAAGATCAAAATACTGTTTTTCCCCCTGTTGGGAGGCGTGCATTGTTAGCTTCAATCAATGCTTGGCATCATACTAACCTCATTATTGGATTTACTATCAAATTTCTTCCCTTTCTCCAAGGATGCAGCTGAAATATCAAGTAGCTTCTCCATGCTCTGAATGGCAAAATGAAATGCAGCTTAGAAAAGTGAATTATGTGAGTAGATCCTAACAATGTCAAGTAAATGGAAAAATGAAATTATGTTAGTAAATAACATGATTTCCTACTTAATGTCCCAACAAGTCATTCCCTAGTTTACAGCCTATGTCTCTAAATCAAAGCCTTTAAACTTCTATATGTTATCTTTTACAAAGCTAGAGAACCTCATTGGCCAAAGGCCACTTCATATTCTGGGCCTCATATGTATGCCATTAGTGATAAGGATTTAATCGAACATTCCTAAAAGGATGTTTCTGCAAAAAGGCTATCCAGGCCTTTGGCTCCGTTTAGATGACTAATGTCAATTACATTAATCGAAAAAACACCAATGTCCAAATAAAAAGGAAATAGGTATATTATATATCTGCTTAAGAAGCCTCCAAAAGTTAAAATACATCAACTCAAGAAAACTACATTGAAATTTCTATATAATAGTTACAACAAAATAAAATGACATTATGGACTACAATAAAATCCATAATGAGCCTTGATATTGAAGAGAGAATAATTGTACCTTCTGCATATTGTATCCACAAGTATCTGCATGTTCAACATAAACCTTGATCAGCATAAATAAATTCAAATTGTGACCGTGGCATCAATCTAACTATAATCTAAAAGGCAAAGCACTTAACTAAGAGACCATAACACAAAACTGTTTCCCCATAACACAAACTGTTTCCAGAAAGACAGTTTTTTATTTGGTAGATGACAAGTGGATATTTAGGTCCAAAGTTTCACAACCAAATTCTGTCTCAAATAAAACACTTCAACTTGTAGCTTATCTGATCAATTCTCATTTCTAAAAAACTAACTTTTATACCACAAAAGAGTGAAGTATTTAGCAGCAACTGTTTTTGTTACTTTACAGGAAGAAAAACGAACGGTATGTAAAGTTAGCACCTGTAGGCGGCATGTTTCCCGACATAGTAAAGTTATATATGGTGTCCTGATTTAAAAAATGTAAACAAACTAAAATTTTCAAGAATAAACGTTATAAATAATGATCCCACATCAAGTGGAGAATAGTTAACTAGTATGAAGTAAGAACAAAAAAACAGGGGAAACATCATTAGACTAAAATAAAAAAATGATCCAATAAAAAAAAAAAAAAAAAAAAAGAGGAGTGAAAACAAAAACAAAAGAACAGAGAGATTTTCTGCAAAAAGGCATTCTCGTATTTGCATTAAATATATGATATAAATCTAACTGAAACTAAAAGATGGTTGAGAAGACAAATCTGAATGGGATAGCATGAAGATTTCCATAAGTATTTTTCATATTTAGATTGTAAATTCAAAGCCTGAAAGAAATTAGTTTTTGGCACAAAAAAACTGGCTTACCAAGAATTTCTCGAATCACACCCCTTTCTAGCTTAAATCCATCTCCAAGCATTTTGAAGAGAAATTCTTCCATATCCCGGTGCAGACAATCATCCCTTGCAGAATTTGAGTTATCTTCTTTAACACAAAGTTCAGATACTGGCAATACCTTAGAGTTCTTTCTCAACGGTCTAGTTGCATTACAAGACCCATTTATTGAATGTGTCCCTCGAACATAATCTTTATCAATAATGCTTGAAACTATACCAATTGAAGCAGCACGGTGTTTTTGCTTCGAAGCTACGGAATTTACATTCAGTTCACATGACTGCCCAGCAACATTACCATAGGATGAGTCTGTAGATTCTTTTTCCCTTGACTCACCACTGAATGTATGGGTGGTAAATGTAGCCTTGCTTCCCTGCATTTCATACAGAATTTCACCAGCCGAATCTGCATTCCGGCCTGCTTTACAGTAAGCAGAAGCTATTTCATCAAGAGAAAATGCAGAACCAAATGCATCAAGCAAACTCTTCAACACCTTTTCTTCATCACTATATTCTGATGTGTTCAAACCAGATGCTTCCATAAAATATATGTTACTGAACATTGAGAACAAGAAGGGTCAATAAATTATGTTCAAATTAATAATTCATTCAATAACTTGGAACTCAGAGGAGATTAAAACAATAGAAAGGCATCTATTACTAAAATATTACACAAAAAAAAAAAAAAAAAGTGAAATGTTTCAGCAATAACTTAAATCAAAGTTAATCTAACTAGGAATCAATGAATAATATATGTTGACAACCACTTGAAAACACAAATACAATATCTTGTTTCCAGCAAACTAAGAAATACAAAATTATTAGTTATGTTGACTATGAAGGTGCACATTTACCTATATTGACTAAATTAATTATAGCTATCCAACAGATATAAAGCTGTAAAGGAGATCATGCAATGTTTTTTTTTTTTTTTTTCCTCTGTAAATTGCATGATTCAGACATGGTTTAGATGATGTTCAAGAAAACTTGCAGATAGAGTAGAAACAACCCAAAGAAAGAAAAAGCAATAAAGGATCAATTGAGAGAACAGAAAACCAAAGAAGAATTAATAATAATAATACTAATAAATTAAACAGTAAAAAGCACGCAAGATATTATCATGTTCTCTGTCTGTTTACATATGGATCATAAAAAAAAATCAAGCAATACTCAAGCTTAGGCCAAGCCTAGAATGGGCGATCTGGTAAAAACCCAAGTATATTTAACCGATTATACTACACGACTGATAACATATTTTTCCTAAAGAAACTGTATCGCAGCATCAGATGGATGGGGTGTGCTGCCCTTTTATAACAATTTTCTCAACGGACACTCAATCCAAAATTCATTAGAGATAAAGACAATGAAAAAAAAATATATGCCCAGAAGAAAAATAGCCATTTTTAGATCCTGAAGCTCAGAAACGGTAATGACCAATGAAACCCACTTCAAAAATGAAACTATAAACTCATATAAAACAACGACGATTCAGAATAATTAAATAAATAAATAAAAAGCAGTGGTTTTTTTAAAGGAAGCAGAATTAGATTGGAGGTAATAAAGAGTTAAAAATAGCACATTTGGAAATTCAATATCTTATATTAAACACATTCTCATAGTTTAGATGTATACCTTTGACAAATAAGAAATCTATTAATGCAAAATCCAAAAATAACAAGAGCTGGAGGTACCAATAAGGAGCTGTTTGTTTGAATTGAAATGAGAGAGTGAGAGGGATTTGGTGGAATTGTGAAGCTGAGAAATCAACACCACTCAACCAGTGAATGAGTGAGAGACGGAGTATAGCGCCTGTGATGCTGAGCTTTTGAAAAATAAATAAATAAATAGAAGGGTGAAGGAAGGAAGGAAGGAAGGAAGGAAGGAGAAAGGAAGGAAAGGAGGAGGAATAGATTTTGGCGCCTTGTAAATTGGGTTTCTGAGTCTAACAATTATTCCCTACCCCACGCGGCTTCTTCCTTTCCGTGTACGTTCTTTGTGGCCGCGTGATGCGAGTATGCCTGGCCTAATCAGGTATCGTTATTCCACCATAAAATGAAATTCAATTCGTTCAATCCATTCAATCCAATCCATTTTTAATGATTTGGATTAGATTTTTATATTAATTGGATTAGATTAGATTTAAAATATTATAAATTATATAGATTTGATTGGAAATATAAATTCAATACAATCCAAATAATATATTATATAATTAAAAAATTATATATTTTTTTATTTTTATATATAAATTTTAATATTTTTTTATTTTTATATATTAATTTTTAACTTTTTTTTTCCATTTTTATATATCAATTTTTAATATATATTTTTTCACATCTCCAAATCCCAAATCAATTCTTGAGTGAATGAATTTTGATGAATGTATTATTTTACATTATTTATTCTAATAATTTTAATTTGATTTTGTAGGAGTGAGATAATGGCATTAATGCTTGCTACTTGATAAGTGCATGATGTGTATCATTTACTATATTTTTTTCTTTATTTTCCATTGTAAACTATGTTGTATTATTCTAATTATATTTTATGTTTAGATAATTATAATTTATTATTTATATTTTATATTTAAAAATTCTTTTGTTTGTATTATATATTTATAAATTAGTAGATTTCAAATCGATCAACCAATCCAAACAAAACCGATAATAAATGGTTTGTTTCGGCTTGGATTTAATATTTTAATGGTTTAGTTTGGATTACATATTAGGAAAACTGATAAGTATAGATTGGATTGTATTTCGGTCCAAAACCAAACCAATCCAATTCATACCCACCCCTAACCATATCTCCAATTCTTCTATTTTAAAATAATGAGAGAATCTTCTTTAACAAAAACTCAATTTTAGGTGCTCATTTGTTTACAATCAATAAACTTTATAAAATAACGAATAAATAATAAATAAATTCATACCAATTCCAATGATAATATGATAAAAAGAAAATAAAAATTTATTATTATTATTATTATTATTATTATTTCAAAACAACCATTTTACTTTCATATAATGCTCTACCATTTAAGCTGCCACTACGAGTTGTAACCATTTTACTTTCATTTTAAAGAGTTTACCTTATTATTAATCAAGAAAAGTATTAAGCTTTTAAATTATTTATACCATTACTTAGCCATATAACTAATTTTTCAAAAAAAAAAAATTAACTTTTCAAATACTTTTTGAAAAATAAATAAACAAAAACTAAATTTTAAAACATATTTTTTTTAAAAAAAAAAATTATTATTTGAAGCATACATTTCACATCTTTCATTTGTATATCTATATATAAAAAAATATATATATATATTTTTTTTTAGTATTATTATGTTTGTTCTCAAGTTAAAATTTTTATGATTAATTTATTTTAAAAAAAAAAAATCTGACAATTTTTTTAAAAAACGTTAGTCCATATTTGCCAAAATATATATATATATATATATATATATATATATAAAATAATTTTTCTAAGTAAGCTTGGGTTTTAAAAAAGGTTTTTAACATATTTAATTTAAAAGTCAAAACTTCATGATTCAAATAAAGCCCAAACATTTTCTAATATGGCCCAAACTCAACGGCCCAAGCTGCCTAAATTGTTGGGTTTTTCATCTTAATGTTAACTTCTGCACTCGGCTTTAGCCAACGCACAACGCAGATCCTACACATATGGCGATCGATAAGATTGGTGATGATGTTGTAAAATATCGTTAAATCTTGCCTATTGTACTCTCAATTCTAGCTAATATCGACAACTATCTGGTGATATTAAATCTAGCCTTTTAATCTAGCCACTGATATAAAAGTTATTAATTTTTTTTCGTTTTTATATTCATATGAAAGTTATTAATTGATTTTGGCATATATAATATATTCTTGTTATTTTTTATTATTTATCTAAGAGCAAAATTGTATTTACATCATTCCTTTTTGTTATAAATTACTTAAATTCCATAATTTTGAAAAATTATTATTTATCTCTTTTTAATTTTTTAAATTATTAAAAAAGGCTGATTTATCCATTCGTATAGATTAAAAGCCTAAATTGTATTTTTATAATATTAAACAATCATAAATATGAATTTTTAACTTTTTTAACCTTTAATTATTAAAATTAACTAATAAAAATAGCAAAAATAAAAAATAAAATTGTTTATATATATATATATAGAGAAAATTAAAGAAAAGCTAATGATGATTTTTTAAAAAATTGGGATCTAAATAAATAATAGTACATCCAAAAAGGTGTAAATGAAATTTATATTTTATTTTCTAGTAAATTGGGAATTATGAGAATCCGCCCATACCCGTATAACCGACTATCCGTTGGAGTGCTGACCCTATACAAATGCAGACGAAAGCAATCACGAGAGCACAAGCTAAGAGATTCAAGGACAACCTGTTTAGCTTTATACAAGGTGTGATTCAAATTTAGGAGGGCATGACAATACCCAAAGATCCAAAGCCTATCTTATGCGTCCAAGTTACGTAGGCGGAAATGAACCTAGTAAGCTGTTTTGGTGCATCTATAGATCTTGGGTAGCAAAGAATTAATTTGTTGACTTATGAATGAAATTAAGCACTCCAAGAGACCATGAAATCATGTCAAGGCAGAAGCAAGATAGTCCAAACATCACATTTGCGCACAAGACTCCATTTGGCCGCAAATTGTCCAATTTGGCGCTGACTTTGACTTCTTTTGTTGATCAAGCAAGTTTGACTTATTCCAATCAAAGGTAATGTATAGGAGCCAATATTAATCTTATTTGGCATCCTACATAGTATATAGGAGCTGATTTGAAACCTAAACTAGGCGATAATTCGATAAAAACAGTTTAGTTGTCAACTAGTCAACTAATTTCTTAATTTGAACATTTGACTTTTGTTTTAGGAAATAATATTTTATTTGCTGAACAAATTAACTTAGGAAAGTTGATACTTTATTATTTGATTGTAAAATAATTAATTTCTATTTTAAAATTTAGGAATTAATTAAACTAAATTAGATTAGGAAAGGAGGAAAAAATTTACCCACACCTTAGTTTCCTAAACACTTGGCCGGTTTTTACCTAGTCTTTTAGGGTTTTATTTTGTTCATTCAAAGCCTATCTAAAGGCTTATTTTTTAATGAGAAAGCAGCTTATATATTATTTAAAAATTATTTGTGAGAAGAATTGTTTTTGTTTTCTTTGAACACCTAAAACACTTAATAGAAATCAAGTGTTTTAGTTTGACTTATCAATAGGACATTCATCACCTATTGTGGCATCTTCATCATATACCAAGATGTCCAATCACAAGTTAATTAGGGATTAAGGTAACCATTAAAATCTAAATTTAATTTTTTATCCGGACTAACTTAATACGAGTTTAGGAGCAAGTCAACTTAAGTACATATCAATCTCCTAGACAACAATTTTGATAGCCCATTTATCCATACTATGTTTGGGACATTTGTCCGCTGTTCCATGTTGCACCACAATAGTTGGTTGGAACTTGATGATTCTCTCTATGACCATACATGAAGTTTTGGTTACAATGCTGAATATGCCTCCCATTGTGAACTTAATTCCAAGCAGGTATGAAAACATAGGACTAAAAGTCTATCCTTCCTTCGTTACCATAGTTGTGTGACTGGAGGGGCCTGCACACCATAGAATGTGGTTTAAAGAGCTAGCACTTCGTTAGGTACAACTTGTGGAGCCAGTACTAATTGTTTGTTTTGACCATCTTTATGAAGTAACACTAAAGCTAAGTTAGATGTAAAGAAAAGAGAAAAGTTTGTATAAGAATTTATAAACAAGTTGGTGAATATGAACTTATTAGTTTGTATAAGAATTTATAAACAAGTTGCTGAATATGAACTTATTATAATCTCAGGTTCTTGTTATAAAAACTGATTAGTTTGTTTTGTTTTATTGGTCCTTTTAACCCAATAAGAGCATATAAGATTTATAAGTTGTAAAAAGCTATTTCAATTCAACATTTGGACGTGTTTATAGTACAAAAAGTTCACTCAAGGCTGGTTACAAAAACAAATAGAAATGAGAGCTTCATGGTGAAGAATGTCATCTATAGTATGAATGCAATGTCACCAAGCATAGCTCACCATCTAGATTTACCACTTGCTTCACCTATATTGCTTGCTTTATATTAACGTAGTCCTTTTTTGGATTGACACTTGTCATGATCTTATAGCTTTCTTTAAGTTGAACTTGGCCTCTCCAAGCTTGACACATGTCTAAGTAGCTTATAAGTAGTCAAGAAGCTCATTAGCCTCCTCTACTAAACTGACTCTAAACTTGCCTTAAAGCAAATTTCTTATTTTACAAATAATCAAGAAAATGACTCTTATTAATAAGCTTAGTAGTTAACTTGTAAAAGCTTAACAAACCAAAACGTAAAATAAACACGCTCCCTCAACTTTATGTCATAGCCTCAAGTTTGTAGAGTTTTAGCACTAACATTGTCATCTAATTTTAACACTCTAACATTCTGAATTGGTTCTCAACATGCCCCATGGTTGGATTTTGGTTCTACATAAACGGAGAAATATAAGGTTGGACCTCTCTTTCTAGATTGACCAGCCTTGCCTTAGTTCCATTCGACCTGGCCTGAAGGAGTGGTTCTTCTATCCTTGACTTGTTGTTATTAGGTGCATTCAAAAAGGCCTACATCTAATGTGTCTCCTTGAGGTTTGTCACCTTACATCATTTAATTTAGCCTGAGTATCCTAAAGTTTAAGGCCTTTGAAACTTTTCCATCTCCCATTAATCATCCTACATGTCCTGAGATAGTTCATGGATTGATTCTTAGGCAAACATCTTAATTGTGTCAGATGTCCTCTTAACTCCATCTCAATGATTTCCTTTGTTTGACACATTTCGGCTGGAATTGTTACTGTGGGCGTAAGAATACTGGATCTTTGATCGAGTCTGCACCATTGTCCTAGGTCGAAGTGGAAGTTTTATTGAGCATGCTAAATAGATATGTTTATAGTACAGCCAACTGCTTATTGTCTCTTAGTGTGTGAGCGTGCCGCTTCAAACTAAAAACAGTTTGAAGGAAAGAAAATTCTACCAATTAAATCAAACTACTTAGATGATTATATTAATTATTGGAAAAAAAAAATAATTTACAAGGTTTTAATTGCCTTAGTGATTAAAGTACTTGAAACTTGAGATAGGCATAGGTTGGGTTGGTTCGATTTTGTACCAAAACATAATCCAATCTATATTTTTTGATTTACCTAATAGAGAATTCAATCCAAACCATTGAAGCTTTAAATTCAAACCAAACCAAACTATTTATGAGTGGTTTGGTTTAAATTGGTTAATTGGTTTGAAACTTCATAGTCCATAAATATATAATACAAATTAAAAGTCTTCCAAACATAAAATATAAATAATAAATTCTAGTTATCCAAATACTAAATACAATTAGAGTAATCCAACATAGAATAAAATATAACATTACAATCTATAAGTATGCAATCTATAATATCCAACAACACTCATCAATGTTTAAAAAAAAAAAAAAAAGAATACTCTTCATTGCAAAATAAAAAAGAAAAGGTAGCAACTGATAGCTGGTGCCGTGAGTTTTGATGGTTGTGTGTATGATGGTTGAAACTTGACTAATGGTTATGGTGGTGGTGACGACGGCAAGGCATGTTTAGGTTTCAATTTCATTTGGGAATTGGAGATATGTTAAAAATATATATATATATATATATATATATATAAATATATATATATATATAATCAATATATAAAAATGAAAAAAAATATAGAAAATATATAATTTTTTAATAATATAATATATGATTTGAGTTAGATTGGGTTGGTATTTCCAATCCAATATAAACAATTTATGATATTTTGAACCCAATCCAATCCGATTTATGTAAAAATTCAATCCAAACTGCTAAAAATGGATTGGATTGGTTGGTTTAAATGGGTTGAATTGGATTTTGCCCACCCCTACTTGAAACTTAAATTTCAACTAAAAATAATGATAACAATTAAACTAACTCAATTAATTTTCTAAAGAAAATTAAACTAAATGGTCTTGATCCTTGGTTGATGTGTATAAATGTTAGGGATCCTCCTCAATGCCAATGAAGTTTCAATTTAAATATAAGAAAATACTCAGTGGCTTCACACGCTTTAAATGGGATTATTGCACAATCCATTTTCACCTTTGATCTTTAAAAGTTTTTGTGCATTAGATAGAGCATTCGAAGGAGTATTAAGACCATCAAAAGTTTTCTTAACTATTCTCTTTATTTTCCTTGAATTTATATGTTTCAAAAATTGAGGATAATGTTCATCTCAAGTTGGGGAGTCTATTTCAATGTTTTGAAATAAATTTTTTAAGCATGACTGATTATGTTGATCTTGAATACGTTGGACTTTAGTTTTTTGTTTTTTTTCCCCCTTTTTTCTTTGTATATTAGATTTAGTTTTATGTGCTTTGATTAATAAAAATCCAAAAATATGTTTATTTGTTGTAGCTTATTTTTGTTTTTGGGTGGATAGGACTTATTTTTGGTGGAAATATGGTGAAAATTTTAAAGTTTTTGGTTAAGTAAAATGATTACCCAATGATAAGACTATAATTGATATACAATTGATTCTTAAGTAGTTGAAGTATTTTTATGTATGTTTTCTACCTAAGATATATTCATGTTATTACTTCCAAACTTTTTGAGCACATCTTCAATTTAACATGAGTTAGATTGTATTTTGAAGAAGATTTGCATGGATTTAGATTCTTTAATTAAGTTTAAGCTTTAGAAACTTGTATAATCAATACTTGAGGCAAAATTTTAGATTATTGCATTACTGAAAAAGTGATTTAGGCTATTTTTGTATTGAGTTTAAGCTTTTGAACCTATCTATATTATTATTATATCCTTAGTACCATGTTTGATCTTAATTAGGATGTATATATATATGTATATAAATGATGCATATGTAAAGCCCTTTATTTATTTGACTCCATTTAAATAGTTTTATTATAAGTCTAAATGTTATTTATTTTTTCCTGCCCTTTTACATATTATAGAGGGAGCTTATTTTGAATTGATATGGATGTTTTTTAATATGTCTAAGGAGGAATAAGATGAGAAACTAAGTTGGGGGTTATGGTTTATGTATGGTTATGACTTTGATATGTATTTTTTTGATGCATTTGAAAATTTGATATATATATATATATATATATGTACTTGAAATTAAAAGTTTGAGTTATCATATGATCATCAAAATTCATAATTGAAAAAAAAAACAATTCGAAAAAAAAGTTAGAAAAAAAAAAGGAAAGATTCGAAGGAAAAAAAGAAATAGAAAGAAAAAAAAATTTAGAAAGAAAGAAAAAAAAATGAATTTCCAAAGAAGAAGAAAAAAAAAAAAGTAGAATCTTGATGAAGAATAGAAAAAAGAGAAAAAAAAAATCAATGATGATCTACCTTTAAAACAAAATAATGGCTTTTGATTTCCTTAATTTATTTAACGGATTATGTTGCAGTATATTGAAGGTAGAGAAATGTTGTTATTAAAATAAAAAAGTTGATAGAATTTATTATTGAAGTTATAAACAATGTTCTTTCTAAGCATATATTCATTGAGATTTCATTTAATTTTTTTTTTTTTTAAGTCTTTTACCCTTTGGCCTTTAAGTTACAAGCTAGATAAAGACTTGTTAATTTAAGGTGATGCATTATTTATACATTAGTGAAGGGTTTTTGACTATGTCAAACATATGAAGTTTATACTTTAATTTTCAATTTCAAATTAGTGTAGATTTATTTAATTGCATAATATTAATAGATATAACTGATTTTATACATAAACTTTGGAGGTAGTGATTATGTTGGATGGAAAATAAGATGTTGAGTTGCATAATTACTTGGATGCTATTTATGAATTTATGATATATTCAATTTTTTAGGCACCCATATCATATTGCTTAGTTATGATTTTAATAGTTATTAATATTTTGAAGAATTTTTTTTATTCTTTAGTCTTTTTATTTGCTCTGGACTAGTAAATCTTTAGTTAGGGAGCATAATTAGTGGTCAATATTATATTTTGTAGCCCTTCTATGCTTATTATTTGCTATTTTCTTGGTAATTATATTATTTTATTATATTTAGGTAAACAAAACTAAAAAATGCTGATTTGAAGCTATTTTGATTCTTTTTAAGAGAAATATAGAGATATACATTTATGGAGCACTAAAAATATAGAGATATACATTTATGGAGCACTAATTCATATAAGTTGCTAACTTTCTATTCCAGATATATTTTTTTAAAAGATTGGTAATTTATTTTGAAGATTTGAAAATTTAATCTCTACTATATTGGAGATGATGATTTTCTACACAATAGTTACTTTTTTAATCATATATGGAGCTACCAATGAAATTTTTCAGTTGTTTTTTTTTTATAAACTTTCTTAAGACATATAGAAATGTCTCAATAAAATTTCATGGCTATATGTGAAGGGATCAACACCAGAATTCATTTAAAATCAACACATCTACATAGATTTAGTGATTTTGAAACTATATTTAATTGAAGTCTCAATAGAAGGATCCAATGGACCTAGTCCAATGCCTTGGATGCATTGGAAGCTTAAAAATCTAAGGAATTGAAGCCTAAAAAGTCAAGCCAAAATTCATTTATTGAGCAAGTCAAAAACCAAATCCTAATTGGTGTTTAAAGCCTAGCAACAGAGTTTCTTAGTGGCCAAGTAAATCAATATTATCATATTACACCTGTAAAGGCAATTATAAAGCAGGGATCCTATTTCTTGACTTTAAGTAAGAGCTTTTGTCATGTTCTCAATCTGATACTCCATTTTAATGAGGATATCTCACCCCATTAAAGGCGAATCCTTTGGGGAATTAGGCCTAATGGGTTGAATTGCCCTCTCTATTAGAAATAAGTCATCCATATATTATAAAATAATAGAAAATTATAGTAGAAATTTTGAGGGTGGTTCCCTTTTTTTCCTATCCTTATAATTGTTATGTGCATAATATTTTTTTTAATAGAATTATTATGTATTAATAATTTTCAAATCAAAGTCATCATCTATAACAAACGGAGATAAGGCAGCAACACTAAAGGTAGCAATCACATTATACTCACCTCGTAAGTCAAGCTTATAGGCGTTTTCATTAATCCTCTCCAAAACTTGAAAAGGTCCATCCCCTTATGACATAAGTTTTGACTTTCATTGTTCTAGAAATCTTTATTTTCTTAGGTGTAACCAAACCCAATCTCCAGATTCAAATACAACCTTTATTCGGCATTGGTTAGCATTCTTGGCATATTGCTCTGTCCTCCTCTCTATGTTTGCTTTTGTCTTTTCATGAATTTTCTTAACAAAATTAGCTTTTTGCTTTCCATCTAGATTACACATTCACTTAAAGGCAAAGGTGTTAAATTTAATGGAGTCAAATGATTAAAACCATAAACAATTTCAAATGGAGTATAGTAGTTGAATGCATTGACCTATTATAAGAAAATTCCACAAGAGGCAAACAGTCCTCCCATGTTCTTAAATGTCTACTAACTAAAGCCCTTAACAATGCAGACAAAGTCTTATTTACTACTTCAGTTTGTCCATCGATTCGTGAATGACAAATAGTTGAAAATAAAAGTTTAGTCCATAACTTAGCCCATAAAGTTTTCCAAAAGTAATCTAAGAACTTAAGATCTCTATCTGAAACAATTATCCTAGGCATTCCAAATAATCTTACTACTTCCTTAAAGAATAGCGTAACCACATTAGATGCACCATCAGTTTTATTATAGGTAATAAAATATGCCATCTTAGAAAACATATCCACAATAACAAAAATTGAATCGTTACCTGTCATAGACTTAGGTAAACCAAGACCAAAATCCATAAACAAATCTACCCGAGGAAAGGATGGGATCGGCAAAGGCATGTAAAGTCCATGCGGTTTTAATTTGGATTCGGACTTTTGGCATTTAAGACACCTCTCACATATTCTCTCCACATCTCTCCTCATGTTAAACCAATAAAAATGTTCTTACAATACAGATAAAGTTTTCACAACACCAAAATGCCCCATTAGACATCTACCATGACTTTCCCTCACTATCAATTCCCTAATGCTACAATTAGGCACATGAAGTTAACTTTCCCGAAACAAATACCCCTCAAAGATATAAAATTTGTTAAAACCATGGTTAATACAGTTTCTAAACAATTCACTAAAGTCACTATCATGCTCATAAAGTTCTTTCAATTGTTCAAATCCAAGCAATCTAGCATCTAAGATAGAAAACAGTATTTACCTTCGGGATAATGCATTGGTAACCAAATTTTCCTTATCTTTCTTGTAGCTAATGACATAAGGAAAAGTGTCAATGAACTCAATCCACTTAGCATGCCATCAGTTAAGCTTTCCTTGGCCTTTAATGTGCTTCAATGATTCATAATCCGTGTGAATTACAAATTTCTTCAACATCAAGTAATGTTTTCATGTCTCCAAAGCCCTCACCAACGCATACATCTCTTTGCCAAAGGTCAAGTACTTCAATGCCACTCCATTCAACTTCTCACTAAAGTATGCTATAGGTCTTCCTTTTTGCATCAAAACAGCTCCAATACCTACACATGAAGCTCACATTCAATTTCAAAAATTTTATCAAAATTCAGCAATATCAATAAAGGAGCATTAGATAATTTTTCTTTCAACAAATTGAAAGACTTCTCTTATGCTTTGCTCCATATAAACCCAACATTGTTCTTGACAACTTCAATAAAAGGTGCTACGATGGTGCTAAAATCCTTGGCAAATATTCTATGGAAGCTAGCCAAACCATGTAAACTTCTTACTTAGGTGATAGAAGTAGGTTTCGGCCAATCTTGTACAGCTTTCACCTTGGATTGGTCAACCTTAATTCCTGTAGCACTTACAAAAAATCCTAGAAAAACAAGTTCATCTTTCTAAAAATCACACTTCTTAAGGTTAGCAAATAATCTTTCATTCCAAAGTACTCCTCAAACTAACTTAAGATGTCCTACATACTTATCTAAAACTTTTACTATATACAAAAATATCATCAAAGTAAACAACAACAAATTTTCCAATGAATGGACTCATGACATGATTCATTAACTTCATAAAAGTGCTAGGTCCATTAGTTAAACCAAAAGGCATTACTAACCACTCATACAATCCATATTTAATTTTAAATGCAGTTTTTCATTCATCAACCTCTTTCATCCTAATTTGATGATACTCATTCCTAAGATCAATCTTTCAAAACATACATGCACCATATAATTTCATCTAGTATATCATCTAATTTAGGAATTGGATGTCTATATCTAATGGTTATATTATTTATGTCTCTACATCTACACACATGCGCCATGATCCATCTTTCTTAAGTACTAATAAAATAGGGACAATACATGGACACATGTTTTCATAAATATAACATTTTTCAAGCAATTCACTTACCTGGCTTTGTATCTCCTTTGTCTCCTGAGGATTGCTTCTATATGCAGGCCTATTAGCAATTGCAGCTCCAGGAATAAAATCAATTTGATGTTCAATCATTTGAATAGGTGATAAACCACTAAGAATTTCCTCCGGAAAGACATCATTAAATTCCTGTAAAAAAGAAGAAATAGAACTTGGCAATTCAAGCTCTTCAAGGTAAGATTGATCATTTAGATAAATATCTTTATAAATCATGACCAGCAATGGTTTATTACTTAAAATTGCCTTTTTAACCTCACCTAAACTAAGGTAAATTTTTTTCTTTTTCTTCTCTTTGCTCTCCTTTTCTTTACCTCTCTTAGCCACCACTATTTTTCCTTCACTCTCAGTTTTCTCACCATTTTTCTCTCTCTCGGGTTCATCTCTCTTTTTCCCTAAAATCTAGTTTTTGAAGACTTACCTTGGATGGATGAGTCGGCATTACCTTCCTTCACAAATGGTGAAGTCGTGGGTGCCATACTTGCTTTCTCCTTTAGCCGTTCGGCCTCCCTTCTTAGTTGCATTTGTAGCTGGTCTCAAATACCTCTTTTGGAGTTAACAGTTCAAGCTTAATTTTCTTACCTTTGAATCGGAACACAATGGCATTCTCTCAACCATAATTGTATGGTGTCTTTTTCAAATTGCCATGGCCTTCCCAACAAAATATGGCCAGTATACATAGGCACAACATCACACAAAATACTATCCACATATTTATCAATGTTAAAGTTTATCTTGGCTTGTTTGTTCACTTTTATCTCGCCACTATCATTAAGCCATTGTAATCTATATGGTTGAAGATGTTTAATGATTGTTAATCATAATTTCTCAACTATCGTATTACTAATTACATTAGCATAACTTCCACTATCAATTATCATACTACAAATGTTACCTTGAATTTCACATCGGCTATGGAAGATGTTTTCTCTTTGGATTCGATCCTCATCTTTATACATGTTTAAGACCTTCCTTGCCACCAAACTCAATTCAGCCTTTAAAGCTTTGAGAGTCTCAACTTCTTCATGTTCTTCATCTCCAATTTCTTCATCAACAAATTTGGCCTCTTCCTTGGATTCTTCACTTTTGGACTCCAAATCTCCATTGCTTTTCAGTACCATTATTCTTCGATTCAGACATTGATTGGCAATATTTTCTCGACCTTGGCACTTAAAACAAACAATTTCATGAGTTTAGAATCAAGCTTACCACTCGATTTAGGTGCTAGTGGGTGTACGGCCAAATTGTCCTTCCTTGGCCGGTTGGAGGTCTCTTCACTATGTTTCAGTTTTGGCTTTGTTTCATATGTGGGGTTGCTTCTCCAAACACTTGAATTAGGTCTCCCACTGCTAAAAACTCCTCCAAACCATGGGCTTGTACCCCTCCTCTTGAATTGGTTCTCAATTTTAATGGCCACATGAAGCATCTCTTCTAATTCCACATATTGTTGCAATTCTACTTGGTTGGCTATCTCTCAGTTTAAACATCCTAAAAACCTTGCTATAGTTGCCTCACGGTCCTCATTCATACTTAACCTCATCATGAGCATCTCCATCTTTTTGTAGTAATCCTTCACGGTCCTACTTCTTTGTGATAATGATTGAAACTTTTGATGTAACAATCTATGGTAGTGAGTCGGTACAAATCTCTTTCTCATGGCTCCTTGCATTTGTCGCCAAGTAGTAACAGGTTTATCACCAACTCTCCTTTGGGTACCTTGCTCATTAGTCCACCATTGGGGTACATAATGTCCATATTCTAAAAGCGGCCAATTTAATCTTCTTTGCCTCGGCGTAGTTATGGCAATCGAATATTATCTCTATACGCTCATCCCACTCTAGATCTGCCTCCGAATCACTTTTCCCTAAAAATGGTGGGATGTTCACTTTAACACTTCCAAGGTCGTCATCTTCATCTCTAGCTTGCCTCCAACGATTTTGCCTTCCTTGGAATGCAAAAATATCATCAAACTCCTCCTTTAGATTGCCTCCAAAATTACCTTCCTTAAATCTTTCCCTAGGACATCCACGACCCCCTCGACCTCGTCCTCTGCCTCCATGTAAATCCACCCTAGGATGGCCCACCTTGTGAGTTCTCAAATCTATCAATTTTTTGATTTAGGTGATCAAAGTGAGCATTCATCCTTTGGAGTTGTTCCAAGATCACCATCATGTCGGTAGATCACCTCCACTTCCCGATGCTCAAGATTCACCCTTGAACCCTACAGATTCCTCTTCTAGATTCCTTAATGAACCATCTCATCTTCTTATCCTTGAATCTATCATGTTAGGAAAAATAATACAAAAATCCTCACTAAATTCACTCCCTCATGTGTTTCACTCAAACAAGATCTCGACACTTGTGTATGCACACTAGTTTCGGCTTTTGACCCTCTTTTAATCTCACACTCTCTTGCCTTTTTCCACTTAAAAAATTATCTCTAAGTTCTATTAAAATACACTCAAAATAGCAACTAGATGATAAGTATGTTCTAATTAAACTTATCAATAAAATAGCAACAAAAAGCAAGCAAATACTAAGTGAATTGATAAAACCTAGTCTCGACTTAACTAACTAAAAACAAGGTAAAACAATAAGCAATTTTTGGAATCAATAAGGCGTAGATCAGAGTATTAAGAAACCAATAATTCAAGGATAAAATTTAGAAAAGAGATTCAAACAATGAACAAGAAACAATTCAAACAAAATATGGAATAGTTGGTTATAGTTATTGTAATTTTAAGTTTTTGTTTCAAATTCATTACCAATTTTAATCCAAACAATTTTAGCACTAAAAATTCAAAATCTAGCAACCAAGTAATCAATAACCCAGCAGTTACAATTGTGTTTCCCAAAAAACAAACAATTCCCAATAATGATCTATCAAAACCGGCCTTTGTGCAATAAATTTTTTTATCTTCAGTTTTTTTTTTTTTTAAATCACTTACAGAATATAAACACCAACTCCAAGAGCAAGAAACGACACCAAAATTGTAAGTCCAATGTCAAAATCTCACCAAACCGATCCACACTTCAAACAAGAACAAATTACATAATTATTATATTTTAATGCAATATACTTTCAAATCTCTCTTTTTTTTTTCTTTTTTTTTTTGAATATATGAATACAACTAATTTAAGACTAAAACAGCAAAGAAAAATCAGCAATAAACCAAATTACTAAGAACTAATATACAAAACAACCAACAAACTAGGAAACAAAAATTGGTTACACAAAGAAACAAATTTAGCTATGTAGAAAAAGTTGTTTTTTTTTTTTTTATTATGCAGGACGTGAAGAAGATAGAAGAAATCTTAAACTAATGCTAAAATTTTAGATTAACACAAAACAAAATAAATAAATAAGATAGATCAAACCTGAACAAAATTCGACTCTAATACCAAATGATACGAACCTAGGTCGACCTGTTCCTAAACTCGTATTATGTTAGCCCGAATCAAAAATTAAGTTCAGATTTTAATGGTCATCTTAACTACTAATCAACTTGTAATTAGAAACTTTGGTATATGATGAAGATGCCACAATAGGTGATGGATGTCTTATTGATAAGTCAAACTAAAACACTTAATTTCTATTAAATGTTTTTTTAAGTATTCAAAGAGAATTTTTCTCACAAATAATTTTTGAATAATATCTAAGCTGCTTTTTCATTAAAAAATAAGCCTTTAAGTATACTTTGAATGAACAAAATAAAACCCTAAAAGACTAGGTAAAAACTGGCCAAGTGTTTAGGAAACTAAGGTGTGGCCGAATTTTATCCTCCTTTTTTAATCTAATTTATTTTAATTAATTCCTTAATTTTGAAATAGGAATTAACTAATTTACAATCAAATAATAAAGTATCAACTTTCCTAAGTTAATTTTTCTAGCAAATAATCAAATATAAACCAAATAAAAGACTATTTCCTAAAACAAAAGTCAAACGTTCAAATTAGGAAACTAGTTGACTAGTTGACAACTAAGCTATTTTTATTCAATCACCAGCTAGTTTAGGCTTCAAATTAGCTCCTATATGCCACATAGGATGCCAAATAGGATTAATATTAGTTCCCATACGTTGCTTGTGATTGGAATAAGTCAAACTTTCTTGATCAACAAAAGAAGTCAAAGTCAGCGCCAAGTTGGACAATTTTTGGCCAAATGGAGTCTTGTGCGCAAATTTGTGTTTGGACCATCTTGTTTCTAGCTTGACATGATTTCATAGTCTCTTGAGTGCTCAATCTCATTCATAAGTCAAAGTAATTCCTTGTTGCTCGGAATCTATAGATGCACCAAAACAGCTTCTCGAGTATATTTTCGCCTTAATAACTTGGATGTACAAGACGGGCTTTAGATCTTCGGATATTGTCATGCCCTCTTGAATTTGAATCACATCTTGTATAAAGCTATCCAGGTTGTTCTTGAATCTCTTAGCTTGTGCCCTCATGATTGGCCCCCTCTTCATTTGTACAGGATCAACACTTTAGGGGGTAGTCGGTTGTATGGGTACAGGCAAATTCTCTTTAGAGATGATAAGCATTGCATGCAAAAGAGATGGTCAACCATCTTACAATAGGCCATACCCCAAGGCTATGGACCAAATAGTATTTCTAAAGGGATTCAAGTTTCTTGAACTTACCTAATTTTCAAGTGAAAAGGATCAGTCCATGATAGAGCATATAGACTGCTTCACTATCCAATGTAGATAAGTACGGCCAATGACTTTCTTAAGCTTTATGTTTGCAACTCTTTGACTAGTTTAACTTCCTTAGAGTACATTAACCTATAGGTGAACTCGACCAATACATGGCAAAAATTTGAACAAAAGTTCCCTAAGCAGTTTTACAAGATAAAGTTAAAGATTTCCACGGTTAACTTGTTTGTCTATGATAAATGGAAAGGGAATCGATTGAGAACCTTATCACTTTATCCAAAAGGATAAGGATCGTATACCATCTAGATATACTAGAAAGGAAGTTCCTCAAGTTGGCTCAAGGATGGATGAGCTACAAACTTTGGAAGAAGTTTGAAGGGATAAAGTTCCACAACCTATTTCAATTTGTCTCTCAGGCTACTAAATACAAGGGCATCTAGAAAGAAGAATAGCAAAGGAACAATTCTTCTTGGTTTATAACACAGTTACCACAATATAGAGATTTACTTAGTCAAGACTAAGGACCATGGAACATAAAAGGAAGCCTTCAAGATTGTTGTGGTTGTGGCGATAGCCACTAGTCCATATGGTTGTAAAGCTTTTGCTAGATAATTAAGGAACTAAAAGGTTCCTCAACTGGTTGCAGAGACAAATAATAATTTGCTTGAGCTGGACAAAGTCTACTATTTTGACATCTTCATCGTTGATCAAATTTTTGATCATTTATTAGTTGAAAACTAAATCAAGTTACTTGATGGTCATATCTTACCCATAACTGAAGGAGATGAAGAAGAAACCATATTGTAAGTAGCATGGTATATGAATGCATAAAGCAGTCCACTACATAGTCTTTAGGAATGCCATCCAACCATTGATTAATAAAGGTACCTTAATGTTCCCTAGGAAAAAGAATGAGATAATGGAGGTAGATAACAATCTTTTTCCGTCAATCGAAATACAAATGGTGTTGACCAACATTTCAAACTTCACCAAACCTAAAGTCAAAGTTGACTTAGGACAGACATTATCTGGTTAAGTATGGATAGGGATGTCAAGCCTAGAGGGAAGTATTCAACTAAAAAGGCTTAATCACATAATAAGGTTTTTATACCTGATGCAAATATGAGGTTAAAGAGAAAGAAAAAAACAACCCACAGAGCGACATTAATTGCATGTAATCAATGTCTTGTGTGAAATTAACTAACAAATGTATGAATCATCACAAGAAATAAAGTGAGAATGGAGGGTTATCGTACTCAAGAAATTGTTGTATTAATTTTTAATTAAATCTAACAAAAATATGAGCTTGAAATTTAAAAAACAATTATAATTAAAGAAAACTAGAAAATTAAACTTACTAGGCAATTAATCAAATTAAAAATATATATATCAACTAAGGAAAACTCAATAATTATGGAATCTAGAACATTACAATCCACTACTAGTTATCTCAATTTAATAACCAAAAAAAAATTATATATTTTATTAGCAATATTTGTTAACCATAACTTCATCATCCAATGTACTAAAAGCTATTCTATACCCTTTTGAAATTATTAACACAAACCTAGATTAATTCCTTTAGGATAAAAACCTAAATTCATGCAAATGTCACTAAGCAAAGATTAAGTCTATATTAATTACATGCAACATGAATATTTCTCAATCAACCATTCAACACATAAGTCAACACAGAAATTGGTATGTAATCCTAATTCAACATAGAAATTGGCATGTAATCCTAGTATCTCTCGATTAAAAATCATAACACGTGAATTATTGAATTAAATATATCCCCTCTCTCAAGTGCAAATGAAATTAAATCATTCATAAGTTCTAGGTCTATGAAAGTATTTAGAACTTAATAATCCATAAAGAAAAATATATTGCTAAATAGAATAAATCCAAACATAATAATTAAATATCATAACTAAGGTTTTATCCATACTCTAGAATAGAAAATTAGTTAATCACAAACATGTTTTAAACATCCATAAAATCAAAGAATACAAATGAAAAGTAAAGAAGAAGAAAAGGAAACCTATATACTGTAAGTCCCTAATTGATGATGTCATAACCCCTCTTCTTAAGCAAGATCCACGATTGTCTTACTCCAAGCTCTTCAATTTCTTTTTAATCTTCCTTAAGCCTTCTAAAAATTCTTGTGTATTCCTCTATGTATATGTGTGTAAAGCCTAAAATTTAATGTCTTTTTATAGTGTTTTAAAGCCTTAAGTCCCAGGCCAAGCAGGACTTAGGATTTTTACCTCCTTTCTAAGTTAAATAAGCTTTCAAAAATCACTTTTAGTTAGCCTACTAGGAGAAACCCAAATTTTTTATACTTTTAGGATTTATTTTTGTCTTTTAATTATTAATTTTCATGTGCCAAAGTTCATCCTCCAGCTTCCTCATTAATTTCCAATTCAATCCTAAATTTTAGAAATATAATTTACATTGAAAATTTCCTTTCTAGAGAATTTTTGTCAACCTGCATTTGACCCACCTTTTGAACTCCTAAAGTTGTTTATTTTACTCTAAAATTACTTGAAAATTTTAGCTCTTTATCTTGACTTAAAAATGCATATATAAGGATTTGGATGCCAAAAAGGTATTCAAAACTTGGTTTTCCCATGGGACTGTGGTCTGATGAACTATGTAGTTTTCTTTAAATTCAAAATAAATTGGTGCTAATTGGCTGCTTCATTTGAAATGAAACTTTAAATAGATGATCCTTAATGTCTTAAGAAAATTCTCCAACTTGAATCACCTTAAAATTCTACTGGTAGCTTTAGATATGATCAAAACAGTACATGCTATGTGCCACGGTCCCACCGTTCTAAGTGTGCAACAGGGCTGTGCGGTGCTTACTCGACTCTCGCCAGTAGTAAGCCAAACATGAATGTCCCTTGCAAGAAAATGACCCACACGATATTAGTATTGTGCAAGCACCAAGCAAGTAATAAAGCATGTAATCAAAATCGTTAGAAAAAGAGTAAGCAAACAATGCAACAACACAACTGAATGGAAATGCGTTCGTTTTATTCTGTCTCGATGGACAAAACAGCAGAGAGATTTACAAGCATACTATTAAATGTTCTTATCTATGCTAGTGGTCTAGTCCAACAACTCGCCGACTAGCCACCCCCCTCTAAAGAACTTATTTAGCCATTTTCATCCTGACAGGAATATACATCAAAATATGCTAGGAATCATAATCTCACTACTTCGTATAACAAAAACTAGAAATCCAAGCAAGTGACCATGGGCTTGACTAATGACCCTGGATGAACTTGGCTTGGTAATTACAGTCAAAATGCAAAGGTGTGTGTGACTCTTACATTATGCATATTTTCAGCTTTATAGCATTTCATTCATTTTTTCTTCTTTTGCCTAAAAATTCGAAAAATATAAAATTAAGTAGCTTTCCATATGAAGTGAGTGAAAAACTAACAAATATTAAGCAAAAAAGATGGGATAAAACCATAATGTTTTAGGCCTATCAAAATGTGATAAAGTCACCACCAGAGACTCCACAATCCCAAATTGGTGTTCCAGTCACCAGGACCAAAAACACAAGATGAGTACTTGAAATTGAGCAACCAGTGTCAAGAGAGCAAGTTGAGTCTAATCTCCAAGTCACATTGTCCAAAGACAACCGAACAAGAATGGTTTCTCATAGGGTTGAGAAATCGAGGATATTCAAACCACCAATTACAGAGATAGGTCGTTAGTACCATGAATCTAAAAGATATGAATGTAATGCCAGCATGCTAAGATCAAAATATTGACAAAGGAAGAGAAGGCTCATAGGAAAGCCACCAAAAGTGACCAACAATGATACTAACTCAGCCTAAAATGAAGAAGGGATATTGTGCTTAAGGAATAAGAATTGCATCTTTGCAATACAAAAAGGAGGCTAGAGAATTTAAAGAAAATGGCAAAAGCCACAACTAAAAAGGTTAATGTCTCATCCAGAGCTAACACTTTTAGAGTGAAAAAAAAATGAGTCAGGCTATTACCGACCTCAGGAGATGGTTTTTAAGAAGTCAATTGAAAATATGGTATAGCATCTAAGGTTGCTTTATATTAATGCCCATTTCGATAGGATACCTGTAAATAAAGTTCTGATGGATAATAGAACCACTATGAATATCTTGTCGATCTCCATGTTTGCCAAATTATCCAAAACTGAAAATGACCTTATCTCGACCTATTTGACCATCAACAACATCCAATGAAGGGTCACAAAAACAAAATGAGTTCTTCCAATAATGGTTATCATGGGGGGTAAAATTATCATGACTGCACTTTGTATAGTAGAGAGTAAATGTAACTATAATGCTCTACTTGGTCGTAATCGGATTGATACAAGCTTATGTGTACCTTTATTACCTCATGCAATCAAAGCTCGGTATTATGAGGATAAGGTTGGTCTCATCTAATTTTTTGGTAAGGACAAACAATGCCATCATGCAGGATTTATAACCTGTAAAAATATCGGAGGGCTCTATAAAATGGTAAAAGAGGTAGGTGATAAATTAGCTCTACCTTGAGTAGCTCGAATATCATATCTAAATATAAAATAAACTTAAAAGGTTTTGAATGAATATACATTGGAATGAGTAAGAGAAAATGGTGGCAATTCAAACCACTATCAAAAGGTTAGGGGCATATATGATAGAAAAAGGTTGGAAAATAATTCATTCATTTACTTAGTCGAATGTGTTATGGAAGATGATTATAAGGTTAATGTCGAATTAAATTTCATCTTTAACGAGATTCAACTAGAACCAACTGAAATAGATAACTCCAAGGCTAAGGTTTAGGATCCATTGGTAGAATTGAACGTGGAATTGATGAGGATCCTCAGCCTACATTCGTAAGCGGCCTATTAGATGTAGATTTGTAGGCTGAAATTATTGACCTTTTGAAGGAATTTAAAAATTATTTTGTATGGGATTACCATAAGATATTTGGCTTGGACAGAAAGTTTCTAGAATATCATATGCCAATCAAGAAGGTGTTTCGACTATTTAAGAAACCATCAAGGAGAATGTCACCAAAGGTTGCATTTAAGGTGAAAGAGAAGATTGAAAGATTGGTTAAAGCTGACTTCATCAAGACAACTCAATATAGAGAATGGTTACCTAATGTTGTCCCGATGATGAAGAAAAATGGAAAGCTTATAATATGCATTGATTTTAGGAATTTAAACTTAGATACACCCAAGGATGATCGTTCAATGCCCGTAACTTTCTAGGTTTCCTTGTCCATTAAACAGGCATCAAGGTTAACAAAAAAAAAAAAAAAAAGCTTACGTCATCAAATGCAAGTGGCTCGAGTTGATAATGTCGTTGGATTTGGCATAGAAAAAAAAGTTTCATCTTCTTTCACGTTTATATTCTCAAATTTTGTAGTCAACAATTGAAGTTTTAGCCCTTTACAGTTAGATTTCATTTACGAGCTAACTCCGGCATATCTTAAGCCTCTTTGGCTACTTCATAGGTCCGAATTTCACTGAACTCGTCCACTGTCAAAGTACAAAATATGGCATTTAGACTTTTAGAGTTCTAACCACTAACAGTAATCTCTTCATTTGTTCACTGTTGCATAGACTTCAGTATCTCAATACTATCAGAATATACAACAATAACTTTCCATTTATTTACCATTGACCACCAAACTTTCTCATCCAGTGATTTTGATGCTTTAATCCTAACTTTCCAAATACTTTAGTTTGACTTAGTTTGCAATGGATTACACACAACGAAACCACCTTCTTTCAATGTGTCCATTTTTCAAATACTCAAATTATTAAACCTAAACTAATGTGAACCTGCTTGGATACCAATTGAAAAACCTAATAAATGACTAGAATGGAGATTAAGTAGGCATTTTCGATAACTCTACTCTTCATTTAACAAACTATCTTGCAAAAACCTACGCCTATTTCATAGCGTATCATGGAATTCCCACACTACAGATTCAGAATCACAATATAATGACAATAATTGATGAATCAGTTTTCCCACAATAGATAATCAAAAGATAATAAATTTAGCAAATGAGGACTAAGTCTTCACATAGTAAATGCATCAAAAAAACAACAAATGGAAATATATAAAAGACAAGAAAGTAAAATAATCAACATAGATACTTTTATGTGGAAACCTTAGATGGAAGAAATCATGGGTGTTAGCCATTAATTTTAATCTAAAAATCCATTAAGAAAGAAACTCATATACCACACACATATCCTAAGTGTGAGGAATGATACCAACATCCCTAGCCACCATGATAGTCGATGACTCAATCTCCTATCTCCGATGCAGCGATCTTAAGCCTAGATCACTTTAGCAGCAACCACTTATTGCAAGGATGGCACTGCAGCTCTACCTTCAAAGCCTACCTTCCAAGGGTCAAATATTCCTCCTCCGTTGCAATGGCCTTTCTCACAAGGGTACAACCCCAGCACCCTCATGACAATCTTCTTCATAAAGAAGCTCCTCCTCAAGATTTTGTTGCAACAAATCTCAAAGAGAATCAATACAAGTGTCATAAGAAAAATACTTGAAACAATTTTGAAGTGGGAAAACCTATGGGCTCCTCTCATAAGTGTGGAAATTGAAAATCCAAAAAATTCAATAAAATATCAAAGGAAAAACACACAATAAATGAAAAGGATCACCATGATAGTGATAATGAATGTAAAGTGTTTAGTTATGATCTCTAAGGTCCCTGACACTAAAAAACAATGAATAACTCGGTATGGCCATCAATTGTGGCTTGGAACTCTCTTTCTCCCTCTCACAAATCTCAAAAAATGACTAAGGTTTTATAAAAAAATCAAAAATAAAAAAACAAGGACATTGCTAAAACAACCTATTTTTATTGTCCAAGTAATGATAAGTAGCCAACAAGGGAATGATAAGTGTTCCAAGTATTGTTCAAAAAATAAGGAGCATTGTTTGAACAACAACAAATCTACCACTGAAAAAGTAACATGTGGCAAGGTGTTGTTTGAATAATAATAGGTCCACAACTCACTTAATGATACATAGCTAGATGTTGTTTGAACAACAAAAGGCATTGTTCAAAAAAAGGTCAAGTATTGGTTAAACTAGGTATTTTTTAACTTCCAAAAATTTTGTAAAAATCATTTGAACCCCATATCAAAATACCCAAATGATAAATCTACGTAAAAACATGAAAGTCAGCGAAAAATAAAACTTGAATTTTTTAGAAAAATACTATGTGGAATAATGTCTGACTATCCATCTAATAAACAAGACTTACACGTTCTAATTGAGATTTGTTCTTAATGCTCCAAAATGGACAAGACTGACTCAATTTACTACTCAATATTTTGAATCATGAAAACTGCCAACGCAAAAAAATTGACTTAACACTATAAAAGGGAGAGCATCTTGTCCCACCATCTAACAAAAAATAAATAAATAAATAGGGTTTATAAATAGAGGAATCACAAAGAGGAAAATAGAAAAATAGCATAGAAACATGCCCATGCAGCAATTCGGAGAGAGAACATTTTCCCCCACTAAACACAGCTTCATTTTGAAACATACAAAGAAATTTTAAAAAAAAAAAATTCAAGGTATATGCAAAGAAAAAAATACTAAGACGAACTAGAGTAATCTAGATCTAAAAGGCAAATTAAAAAATGGATCTCATGACCTAAAGCATTTTAGGGGAAGGAGACAATGTAGAGAGAGAAAGAAGGAGAAAATAGGGGTAGCTTGTTTAGATTTGGGGCTTTATGTCAAAAGTAAAACACAATAGCATCATTTTCCATTTTTTAATTATTATTTTTTTATTTTTTTTTAAATTAAAAAGTAAAAGACGACAGCTTCTATTGTCTATTTTGTATAATTAATAAAAAGTATGACATAAAAGCATAATTAATAAAGCAATTTGTATTCCATATATAAATTTGTAGAAAATAATAAAAAAGTATTATATGAATAAATAATATTCTTTTTGGTAAATAATATTGTCTTGCAATTTATAAAAAATAGAAAATAAATTATTTAAATTAAAATTATTTGAAAGTTAACAAAATTTTAACATTTAAATAAAAAATAATCAAATAATCAAAACATAATAAATTTTAAAATCATTTGAAATATAAAAAAAAAAAAAAAATCAAACGATCATATAAAAAGTAATGAAATACACAATAGCTACCTACCATGCATCTTGTCCAAATTACCACGACAACTAGCTATCGTTATTTAGCCCCATTTCAAGATAACTAGCCATCGAGGATTGTATCTAAATCACCACGATAGCTATCTATCGTATATTTGGCCAAAATTCATAATAGTTAGCTGTCATGGAAACCTAACGGGACATCTAACTTTCGTTTAAAAATTTCTGTCTTCTACGCTCAAGCTATCGTCTACCATATTTTAAGACAACTTTGCATTGAACCATCATGCATTTACTCTCCTTAACTATTTTGTTGTAGAGAAGTTAAATTATGAATTATCAATTGAGAGTAAAAACTAATATTGATTACTTTTATAGTTAAATGTGGTTAATAAAATTAGTAGTTAATAAAATTTGCATGGTTTAATAATTAGATTGGATAAGTTAGTAATGAAATCTATGCATTAGTGTTCATAATTATTGAATTCAATATCTTATTTTAAAAATTTTATAGTTACTTGCATACCTAATTTACTTGCTTTAATTTTAATTACTTCGTTTAATAATTGTCATATTCAATTTGAGTTGGAATATTACAAAAATCTTGTTATTTTTGTGTTTAATACTTAATCTCTCAAGTATGATATTTGATTTTAAATTACTTTATTACTTGAAAATTAATCCGTGCATTTAAGAGTTGATTTTACACCTCATATGTGTAAAATAAACTTTTTGTTAGTTAATTTAATCAATAATAATAATAATAATAATTTTAACCGTGGTTATCTTTAGAGATGCTAAGCAATGAATTTTCTAACATAGGGATCTAAATGTTGATTTTTCAAACTTTGAAATTTAATTACATCTTTGTCAAACCTTAAAGTTGGTGATATTTTTCCATAAAACTATGTTGGTTAAAAAAAAAGTGAAAAGAGATGAATAATATGGTGAGGGAATAAATTAGAGAAAGTAAAGAGAGATATTTTGGCTAACAAATGGTTGATTATTATGTTATAGTCTAGTTAATTTAATTATATATAATAATAAGATGTCAAAAACATTTTTTGCCAGAATAATGTTTCTTTTTTTTTATTTTTTAAGAACCAGTTGCAAAATATTAATTTAGAGTTTCTGCTTTCGAATTTTGCCACAAGTGATCCTCTAATGGTAAAGATGAATTAACATCTAATGGTAAAGATGAATTAACAATTATCCCCTTTTAAGAAAAATTGTAAAATAACTCCATTATTCTTATTTAGATATTTTCACTACTAAAAACATTATATATATATATATATATATATATATATATATATATATATATATATATATATATATATATATATATATGGTGCGGACGGTTCTCATGCGGACCATAGTATTGGTAACGATTTTTAACGATTTTCTAAAAAACCGTCGTTAATACTACGATTCTCATACAGACCGTCCTCATCTTTCACTACTAAAAACATTATATATATATATATATATATATATGGTGCGGACGGTTCTCATGCGGACCATAGTATTGGTAACGATTTTTAACGATTTTCTAAAAAACCGTCGTTAATACTACGATTCTCATACAGACCGTCCTCATCATAGAATTTCTATATATATATATATATATATATATATACACATTTGTTGAAATCTTAACTACATTAATAATAGGAGTACCAACCTCGTTTGATATAGCAATTAACATAACATTATTTTATTAGTTAATATGTGCTTTCCATGCTCACCTACTGATACAGAAAAATTTTGTAATAACAATTATTATACAAATCAAGTTGCATAATTCTCTGATCACATAAATACTATGATGCTTTTTATTAATACCCAGAACCAAATGCATGAAACTATCTTCTTGCTTCGCATTTTCCTTAACCAACTCCCAATTTTTTGCCAAATTTTCTCTTCTCTCAAACAAACACATTAATGTGCAGGAACTTTACTGGCTATATAAAGCCCCTAGGTCTGAGGCATGCAGAGTCGGTGAATGAAACAGGCGTCAGCTCAATATGGCAGCACCAAAATGTGTTCACGCACTCATGATCGTGTTGCTACTTAACTGGAGAGTCTGCTTTGCAAATAGAGCCATCAGTGACAAGAACCAAGAAGTAGCAAAAAAACCAGAGGCCTTGAATGGAGCAGCTGGAGCTACATGGTCATGGGGAAGCAATGGCGGTGCCGGTGCAGCTGGTATTGGTTTCAATATTGGAGGTGGCTCGGGCTCTACTCCTCCAGTTTCAGGAGCCGGTTCTGGCACCGGTTCTGGTTCTGGTTCCGGTTGTGGTTGTGGCAGTGGATCAACAAGTAGCTGTTCAGGCTGCGGCTCTGGCAGCAGCGGTTCAGGCGCTGGCTGTTCTTGTCCCGGTCAAGGAGGTGGGTGCCAAGGAAGTGTTGGCATCCCAAGTGTTGTTATTCCTGGTTTTTTGGTCCCTATCCCTTTGTCGGGTCTATATTGCACACCTATTGAATCATGTCCTGCCGGAAACTGTGGTGGGATTCGTTTGATTTTTTATCACAGTCAATACGCCACCGCTTCTACCAACTCCACCACCACCACCACTACCAATGCTAACCAAGAAACCATGACCCAGTCACCTAATCAGCACGGAATCAAGAGTGATGATCATGACCATAACTTGACAGATAATATCAACGCTGGATCATTGCCCGAGAATGAGGAGAAGAGTGTACCGGATGGAAGCTACCGCAGTGATGAAGCCATTGATCATCATCATGATCGAAATATGAATGCCTTTGCCCCTGAGTCCATCTAGTTTATCTAACCAGGCAGACCATATATGGGAGATAATCTATTAAGCTAGCTAAGCATCTGTGTTATATATATATATGGAAATCTCAGTGTGTGTTGTGTTTTATATAGTTTTTCAAACAAAGACTTTCAGATTCAATTTCAGTGCTGATGGTTAAATTAGAACATAAAGAGCTGATTAAGATATATAGGAAAGCCTCCAAAATAAATCCCTGACTAGCCAGGAAATTTAGCAAGATATTCTTAATTGGTATTTTTAGTATTCAGTGAAAATACAATGTACTGGGTTTGAACCTCGGCTTTAGTATCTCTATAAGAAAAAAGAAAGGGAAAGAGATCGACTACTAATTTCCAAAACAGACCATATTCCAAACATCAAAACAGAAGCATAAATTACATATCAAGAACTTCCATGGCTTCTTTTTTTTTTTTTTTTTTTTTTGAAATTGAAAACTATTTTACTCTGAAGGAGTATACACATACCAACCGACATGACAACTTACACACAAACAATCCATTTTTCTCTGCAGTAGGAGAGTTTCTGGTTATCTGGTCTTCTTTATTCTGTCTCAACTACAGTTGAATCTGCCCAATTCGATGCACTGCCAGTGCGTGGAATGCTTGGGATTCTTGTGTACAAGTCAACCTGAAAAAAGACTCCACATACATCTCCGTTATCATCTTCACGTGCAATCGCTTTTACCTTATGCAGTGGATGAACAAAGCTAATCAGCCCACTTCCATTTGTGAACATGCAGCCTGTATGACCATTATGAATAACACTCTTTTAGCGCTTAAAACTAGTTCATCTACAATATAGCAACGAAAATCTAACTGCTAACTTTATATGATCTATGTTTTGTACTTTCGATTAACAACCTAAGAGAGCATAGTAAGGAGAAGATAATAAGAGTTCTAATCAATTGGACTAACCTGCAGGAAAAGGTGAACAAGATTTTCCACAAGCCTCTCTAATAATGTTGGGATTGTTGGAGCAGACTAAGGACCCATCACCAGCCATTCCCCATTGGAGTTCAATGCTTCCATCACGGTCCTAATCACATGGTTGGCTATTGAATTAAAATCCTTTTTGTCACAATTTCTTATTGGGAAATTAGTTTTGAAGAAATAATACAGTACTAATTTTGAAGAAATAATACAGTATAATTAATTCTGTGGATGAACAAGTTGGGTTTAATATGCAATGTTCACATTTATGGAAATTCAATGACAATTTCAGTATCCAAAAACTTATAATTTCTTGATGACCATAATTCTTAAACAGGGTCTAGTCTGAAAAATTAACTTTCATGTAAACTGTCAAGCACATCAAGCAGGAATAACTAAAGTTTGCAATGTAAAATTATATGGCAACAACGAATCATCTTTTATCTATATATATATATATATATATGGTTTTAATTCTCCTGGACGTTGGATTCCAGGATAAGTTGTCCGACAACACGCCTATCCACATAGGCAGAGCATAATTTGGACTCCATCGCCTTGAAGAAGATTACCATATAATGTACACTCAAATAAAACATAATTTCTCTGCCAAAAAAATAAAAAAATTAAAAAAATTTATAAAAAATAAAAATAATTAAAATAATTAAAAAAAAAAAAATCTAAAACTAATGAACTCACCCTGGCTATAAAAAGGGTAGAATTTCTAACATCAAATAGAATGAATGCAAATTTTCCATGGAGATCTTTAATGACTTGGTCAGGTGGGTAGGGTGCTCGATCTCTTAGGACCTTATAGGCTTCAATCACAACCATGGCTTCTGTTGCAAGTCTTGAAAGTCCATAATGGCGTCTAAGTTCACTGGTGTTCTCCAAAGTCCCAATGAAAATGCAAAATACATCCTCCATGACAATGATAGACCTAAAAAAATGCGAAAAGATGATAATTCAGATCCTCGATTCTTTAATTTCCTTTAAAATATTTCTATGTTTGTTGTTAATATATGATCATCTGGGAAATTTTCTTTTGCAGTTGCATGCAAGTTTAGCCCATGAAGAAAGAAATCAATAAAAGATCATAATACCAACCAGAAGATATTAAATATTGTATAATTCAGTACCTTGGTGGTGAATAAGCATCATTCTCTCTAGACAAGGCCATGAAATTCCCATTTGAAAGGTTGTATACAGATGACTCAGGCCAAGATGCTCTGAAACTCTTCAATATTTCTTCCCTGCTGCTACTCTTGGAATTCCCAAAACCTACTGAAGGAAGCCTCAGCTCTTCCGGTGGTTTCCCAATTGATTTCTCAAAAACTGCTAACATTTTTTCAAGCAAATTAAACCTCCAAGAATCCCAAGATGGTGAAGAAATTAAAGCTGGTTTTTTATACAAACACACACACACACACACTATTTGGTAAAGGCCGAAGACATGCTTATCTTTAAAAAGTCTTTGTAACTGAAGGATGAAGTTTGCTGACTTAAGTGTTGCTTTGGACTATGCATGTGGCAGCTCAAAGGCTTACTTGGAGTCTACGTGTAATGTGTTAAGGTAAGCATATGATATACATGTATACATATACTTAGAAGCCGTTACTTTTTTGGTTTCTTCTATGATCTGTCCGTTACAGAATTTCAATAGGCCAGAGATTATGGGTTTTGGTAAATATAAATAAATAGATTATTTGGAAGGAAGATAAAGAGAAAGAGAAAAAAACATCAACAATAGTGGATAGATTCTTGTTTATTTTTACAATATGCCGGTACTAATAGTTCATTTGGTGTTTAGACCAAGTTAAAATCCTCTTTCATCTTTGCTTTACTTTAAAGACAAAAAAAAAAATAGTAAATAAATAAAATAATAAAATAATAGCCAATTTCATCTTTGACAAATTTTGGATAAAGTTAGAACAGATATTTTTTTATCGTTTAGGCCCCGTTGCTGATATCCACAAATAGACCATCACTTGGTTTTCGGCATTTGATAGTTGATGTTTCCAATATCATTTTCATATATAAACAACTGTTATTTTTGGCACTATTTCTTAATTCATTCTAGAAGACATGCTATTTTCTTTTGTTTTTTTTTTTTTTTTTTTTTTTTTGCTATGCTAGAAGACATGCTATTATGTATACTAAAACTAGGACTTCATATAATTTCATAGAATTTAAACGATTATTCTCCTTAGAACTATCTCTTCATTTATTTAAAAAGACATGTTATTTTATTTTTAATATTAAAAAATAATTTTCAAAAAAATTAATATGTAATACCAAATAAATTAATCAATGTAAATCCCGTTTTATTATCCACATCATCATGTCTTATAAACTAAAAAATAATTTCCAAAATATCAATTTTAATATGTATATATGAGAAATCTCTAATCAAATCAGCATAATAATTTTACAATCAAAACTTTATTTATCAACCATTGCATTGATTTTCTTTTAAAAAAAAAAAAAAAACATTACAATGATTTACAAGTTAAAATTTAAAAATTTTATTATAATTTTTTGGATTTGTACAAAATTTATTTTACTCATATAAAATTTTAACAAGCCATTGAATTATTAATTGATTTCTAAATTTTAATCTTTAAATTTTTTGGGCTCAAATTCAATCTTTAAATTTGATATCATCCAAAACTAATAAAGCATGACAGATGTTGACTATTCCAATTCCAGACATTATCAAAAATAAAATGACAAGGGAATTGAAAGAGAAGTTAAAAATCTGATGGAAATTACAATAGTAATAATAACAAGATTGATGGACATTGATTGAGAGGACAAATGGCGATGGGGGAGGACAAATTGGCTGTGGTGTCCCTCCAGTGGCATCAAATTGAAACGGAAGTGGACTTCATGAACGCTTAAGCCAATTAGGAACCTTTTTATGCACCAAAAAGTTAACAATAATTGATCAATTGGTGATCATATTTGTCTTCTATTCCCTTTAATTGGCAAATAATTTTCCCAACCTGCTTTCCTGTTTTGAGTTCCTTATCCAAACAACTTACCCGCGAAAAAAAAAAATTCATTGCAGCCACATAATATAGAGGATTTTGATGCAGCAAAAGACATTATATGCAAGGTATTTGACAAACCATACCATGGATATTGATTACATGGAGAAATAAATTATCAATTAAATTTAAAAAATATCACATTAATTTTTTTTTTTTTAATAATTATACCAAGGATCTTAATTTTTTATAATAATTATATCACGTACCCCTGCAAATTGGGTTGTTATTTATCTATTTAGGTTTTATAAAAAAAATAAAAAATAAAAAAAAATTTAAATAATATGATATTAAGATGGCCTAAGATATCACAGTTACCGTATTTCACCTCAACAACTGATCAAGGGAATCCAATCCCAATAAATGATCAAGGGAATCTAATCCCATGTACGTAAAGAAATCAAAACTGGTGCAAATGATATGTACGAAAAAAAAGGTCATCAGACATATGAAGTGACATTTTACTTGATGTAAGCAACTGTACAACCATAATTCATTGGACTTTCCTGTTCATACTTAGCCACTCGAGGGTGGCTTGCTAAGATTTCAATGGCGCGCTCCTTAACAGCCCCAGTGCCCATCCCATGTATGACAAAGAGAACAGAATAAGACTCTCTAGCAGAGATGGCCATTTCCAGTTGGTAAGAAGCTTCCTCTACCCGCATACCACGCAGATCTACAGTGTTCTTTGAAGTCTGTACCACTGGACCATAAGAAACTTCTTCATCTTTGCTGCCCCCCGAATGACTCTTGAATTCTCTGCTCTGTCGAACCTACAGTATTAACAACATGATCATATTTTACAGTTGGATTCAATTTCACTACATCTAGAGGCTACGAGAGAATGGTCAAACAAAATGTTTCAGCGCAATAGAATAGAAAATAGTAAGACAATTAAGCTTGTATGACTCAGGTTTACGATTAAAGCATGCATCTCCACCCAGTAAATGCCATCATCTTCAATGTCCTAAAAAATCTCCCATGAGTAGAGATATCATACCTCATGAGCCAAAGATGAAACATAATTCAGATTTCAGACTGCTGAAAATGTTAGAAGTTCAACAGTGTGCAATTAGTCAAATGGTATGAATGGTAAAGAATAATGTACGTAGCATGCACTAGGCATTATTATCATCCCAAATATGTATTGAGACTCTAGTGACATATTATTTCTGAAGGCTTCTAGACAAACTAAGATAAAAAGGCTTTCCAAATGCCAAGTAGAAACATGCGAGCATGTGAACCTGCATACGGAGGTTAGAATCCCCACAGTAAGATCAAGTCAGGAATTTCCAACTAGGCAATGGGTAAGAATTCCCCTCATAGCCCAAATGGGCCATTTCATGGGCAAAAAGAATTAAGTCACACAATATCCTCATGGAAGAATTCTTTAATGAAAAGACTAAATAATAACAGAGAAAAAATTACTTGACCACAAACATTAAGAACTTCACCACACTATTGCTTAGGGCATACCTGCCGCTTTAAACGTGGAGAAGAACCAGTAACAGATTTCTTGTTGCGACTAGGAATAGCTCTGATGTCACTTTTCTTCACACGCACCTTGATTTTACCATATTGTACAAGGATTGTCTCATCATCTCCAGGAGCTTCCACTACAGTTGCTAACTTATCCCTGAGTGCCTTCAAACTAACTAGCTCTCCAACTTGTGGTGTAAATGAATTCGAATCTGATTCACTGTCAGAAGTATCATCATCATCGTCAGGACAGTGAGCTTCAAGAATAGATGCAATTGCAGATTCAGATTTCCTAATCAGCAAGTTATATTGATCAGAACTGGCAGTTCTGAGTTGACTTTCAAACTCCTGCAGCACAGTTTCCATTTTAGATTTTGCAGTTTTCACCTCATCCTGGATCTGTAAGGTTTCTTTTGTCATCAGAGCTGTCTTCCGTGTATCAAGATCTTCCGCCTCATCATGGATCTTCAAACAATTTTAATAGAAATCCAGAAAACATACGATCAATGTTGGCATTCAAAGGCAAAATGAAAAAATAAAAATAATATTAACATACCACTAAATCCATGACTAAGGCCCTTCTTTCATAGTATAGAAGTGGCCATAATAGTAGCTAAATATTAGTATCAATTTGTTTCGAATTTTAGGACGCAGTCAAACATTGTGATACCTCTTAATCTTTGTCCATAGTCCTTTCCAATTGCAACAAATTAACAAACAATATAAAGCCTGGTTCTACAAATCCGAATAGAAATGCCAATTCTAAGGAAGCTATCTAGAAGCTTCAGCAATTTATGTTGGAACTTAAGTATAGTTGACAGCCATACAACATACTAAAAATTCAATATTCTATTATAAAGCCAGCAAAGCGGCAGACCCATATATACCAAGAAGAATACAAGAGTAAGCTTCCTATGAAGGTTACTGCACAGCCATATGGTTACAAATCCCCGGTCTGATGGAAATTCAAGCATTGCCAAGCAAAGACAAGTGTCAATAAGGCCATCAAATGATGTGCTCAGGCATTTTAAATCAAAAAACTAACCTTCTCTACCTAAAAAGGGAATGGGAATCAAAATTTAATTAACTAGAACCTGGCTGACCTTTGTTGGATTTCAAATATTAACTTTGGTCCTCTGATACATATATTGAAATAAGCCACACAACAACAGCAAAAATAAAAGAATTCTCAGTTAGATTAAAGTTTTTGAACAGTACCTCATGATAAAGGTCAATAATTTCTGCATTAAGAGATGCAGCTTTCTTAGCCTGAGCTTTCAGTCTGTCTCTTTCTTCCATCAATGACCAATATAGCAAACCTTTCCGTTCCTGCTGCTTTTCTGGAATTAAACTCTCCATCCATTCATTTGCACGTTTGATTATATCAACATTAAAACCGATTGTCTTTGCAATATTCAATGCATTTGAATCACCACTACTTCCCCAAAGGATCCGATAGGTAGGTTGTAAGGTTTGTAGAGAAAATTCCATAGCTGCATTCTCAAACCGGTTATCCTTTTCTTTCAGGCGACTTAAATCCACATAATGAGTAGTTACAACAGCCAAGTTAACATGATCTTTGAGATACTGCAAGATGCTGGAAGATAGAGCCAAACCTTCTGAAGGATCAGTTCCACCACCAATCTCATCAAGGAGGACAAGTGATTTTTTTGAAACCACTTCCAAGATGTTACTGATCCTCGATATGTGCCCACTAAAAGTCGAGAGATTTTGTTCCAGAGACTTCAATCGAAAAACCAGAGTCAGACTAAAAAAAACACATATAAAGAATCAATAACTTTTTCTGCCATTACTGAAACACACTACTACCTGTTGATCTCCAACATCTGCTAGGACAAGATTAAACCATGGAAGCTTTGGATGATTTTCAGCAGGAAGGTACATGCCAGCCTTGGACATGATAGATGCCAGACCCAAAGTTTTAATGGAAGCAGTTTTCCCTCCAGTATTGGGTCCTGAGATCACGACTACTCTAGTTCCGCAACCAATTTTGATGTCTATTGGCACAGGAAAACTAGATCTGCCCTTTGAAAGCTTTCCGGAATGGATTTTGCCATTTTCTTCTATAGAATGAACAGAATTTTCAGAATCAGACATGAGGGCATAGGGAAAACTTTTAAGAGAGGACTCAAGCAGCAAAGGATGTTGTATTCCATCAATATCCACGGACATAGCATAATCTGATTTGTCAAAATCTAAGACCTCACTATCCTCTGGACTAAAAGTTGGACAAACCCCATTTATCCACCGGGCATAACCAGCTCTAGCAAAAGCAAGATCAACTTCCAGGATTTTATCTAACAAATACTTTATCTCTATTTTGGATTTTGCTATTTCAGATGTAACCAAGCTCAAAATGGCTATCTCCTGGGCCCTCTCAGCATTTGAAAGTCTAACTTCCATGTTATTCAACTCCACTGCCTCTTTAGGTTCTACAAAGTATGTTGCACCAGAACTACTAACATCTAAAACTACACCATCAGAAAGTAAATTTCTGTGTGAAGCCCTTATACCCACACACATCCTACTCCGCCGCTTGGTTACTAAAGGACTATCAATGCCACCAGCCTGAAAAATCCGGGTTGACTCTCTCTTCAACAAAGAATCAAGATTTTCCATGTTCATTTTCCTTTCTGATCTAATCATTTCCAAATCATCACTTGCTCGGTCAAGGATAATTGAAAGATTGCAATCTATGCAAAATCCTATCTTTTGCTCCAGCTCCACTTGGAAATCACAATTTTTAAGTATTTCAAGGAGTGGCAATAACCTATTTAAATACAAGCAGATAGACAATATTCTAAGAGTCCGATTCATACAAAACTAGGTTAAAACTCCATGTATGATGCTTATATTCAAAATTAAAGTTAGAATAAGCACTGCACCCTATTTAAAATGAATTTCTTTTCAGGCAATTACTGAGACATGAGAATCCAATACCGTAAGCTATAGGCCTCCAAATTGACTCAAGCAAAATGGAAGACATCCACAGATACAACTATAAATAAAGAAAATGCAAACTCAAAGAGAAAAATAAAAAATAAAAAAAATCTACAAATGTTTATTTTACTAAGCATGCATATCACAAAGCCTATGCATATATTTATATTTATTACTTCTAGCTATGGTATATTAATAAAGAAGAAAGACTAGTCTCAAAGTCCACGTCTTACTAAGATCAGAGTCCTAGAACCATTACTTTCATTTCCTCATGTTGGAATTTCTCTTAATTAACATTTAAATTTCTTGAGTCGTCCCTACTATCATTTTGACTTTTGCAAATGCTACATATAATGATACAAACTTTATTCACTCATAATTTACCTTTTCTTCAACCAAGAAAAAATTATTACAAAAAAAAAAAAAAAAGAATGCTCAAATTCAAGCCAGAAATTCAAATACAGAGAGAAACAGAGGTGTATATGGAGAATGTTGTATATAAAAACCCAATACCTTTCCCTGCAGACTTCACTCATAGCCAAGTCCTCCAACTTCTCGAACAAGCCCCTCGCCGCACTCAGCGTCCTTCTCACCGCACAAAGCTCCTTAACGGTGAGCAACTCGCCGGAAGCCGCCGAATTAACAATTCCCGAGACCTCCTTGATCCCGGAGAAATCCAGCGGCCGATGACGCATCATCTCCATGGCTGCGACCGCCGCCGTCGTCTGGTCCAGAAGCTTCTGGCTTTCCTCCCTGGAGCGGCCCAAGGGAATGCCGGCCTTCCGTGAGGTGGAAAGGCCCATGGAGGTGGATGTGAAGGCGGAGAGCTGATTGCACACGGAGGCCCATTCGAGGATTTCGAGGGTTTGGGACTGAAGGGTCTGCGAGAGGGTGAGCCGGTGGGAGTGAGACTCGGGCGAGAAGGAGGGCTTGAGAGCTCTGGGGAAGAAGAGATTTTTGTGTTGTTTGGGGTTGAGTTGAATTGAGTGAGTAAGAGTAGGAACGAGTTGACTCAGTAATAACATGGCCTCTTTTTCTTTTTATAATTTTTCACTCCATTATTGGCCGTCGAACTTCAAACTTTCGACGGACGAACCCAACACCGGTGCACGCCAACGACTACGTAATATACGATGCCTATCCGTTGGGAAGTATGAAAATATGATAAATTACATACACTCCCTTACACTTTCATTTTTTAATATATACACCCTTGACTTTCTAGTAATTTCATAAACTCTCTTTACAATTCAACAGTTTTGCAATAGCTACCCTTTTTTTTTTTTTTTTTTCCGTCATCCCAAAAAAAAAAAAAAAAAAAGGGTTTCAAAGGTGAATCTGATTTCCGCATTGAAGAAATATTTCTTTCAATTTTTTTTTTCCGATGCAAATTTTAAAAAAATTAAAATTACTATTCTAAAATTTCTGTTCAATATAAATACATATTATTTTTTAGGAATAAAAATCACATTATTAAATATTTGGATTTTTAACATTTAATAATAATATTAAATATTCCTGCCTAATTTTACATAAAAACCGAATAAGTTAATTGCAATTTCCCTCTTTAGTGATGTCTTAATGCCCATAAAGTATTTCTTTTATTGTTATATGTAAACTTTTTATTTAAATGAATAACTATTTAATATAAAATTGTTGCATTACTTAGTGGTTAACTTTTAAAAAATTTTCGTTAGAAATTATTATTTATTATTGTTTTTATAATTATTCATTTTTTTTTGAAAAAATAATTATTAATTTTACTATTTGTTAACACGGTGAAAATTATAGTTAACGTGTTAAATATTAATTAAAATATTTAATTTTATTATTCATATTTAATAATAACTATTTGAATTTAAATTGATGTACGTTTCAGCAAAGAAAGTAGGCCGTGAATATTGTATTTTAGTTGGTCTGGGGAAGAAAAAGCTTACACGACAACTCGGCCTTCTCACCTGGGTTCGTTCACCGGTTGTAATAAAATAATATTTTTCAATAGTTATTTATACTAAATCAATATAAATATATAGAATATATATTATTTGTCTAAAACATGCAAATATACTTTTCGGGTTGTTATTATGGATAAATTAAAAATAAAAATAAAAAATAAGAAGTATTTTCATTCTCCGCATACAAGTATGAGCAGTCCGGTAACCATGACAAATGGCAAATCAGTAAAAATTTTCAGACGGGGCATGCTTTTATCATTATCATGAAAAGTCACTACAAATTGTTTTTTCACTTAAAAGAAACAATTTTTGCTTGAAAATTTCTCAATGATTCAGATATTCCTATGGTTTCTCACCTCTTTTTATTTTATTGTAATAGTAAATATCATTTTCACATTAGCATTTTTATAATTTAATATTAGTATGAATTTTTCAATAATAAATATTAATATTAATATTAAATTTTAAAATAGATTTTTATTGGGATATGTTAAAATATAATATTCGAAAATCAAAAATTTTATTTAATCAAATGTTTGAGATTCTAAATATACAGATCCTATTATATTTTACTTTTTTAACAATTCAAAATTCAAAATTATATCAAATAAATGGTAGGGATTTCATATAGTGGATTTACTATCAAAATTTGTAATTTGTAATATTTTTAATACCAAATTTGATTAAAAAAATAATTTATAAACTTTACAATGTGGCATTGGAGACCTACAATCATGCTAGAATATGGCAATATAATAGTAATTTACAGAGAAAAATCAGATAAATCAGATAGTTTTTGGATCACCTTTATAAAGTTCCTTTGATAAAAATTAATTGATGAGAACTTAAATTTTTTTCCCATTTTTTCCACTTAAAATTTCCTTTAATCAGAAATTTTCCTCTACTTAAACGTTTGGAAGTGTTTTTTTTTTTTTTCTATTTTACTAAGTAAAAATTTCTCAATTTAATTTTTTCCTCAATTTAATCTTTTAAGTTTTTTCAATATTTAACATCTAAAAATAATTTTTTCATAATCTATTTTTTAATATAATTATTTTTTCTTTTGATTTGGCTGATTTGGCTATTTAAAATTCTAATTACCTAAATCTTTTTAATACTTATCAAAATTTGAATAGGAAATTTTTGTAGAGAAAAGGTAGTTGAGGTGGTCCACCTGATTTTTCTCGTAATTTGCAATGGCACTCTGATATTTTAGTTTTTGAAGGATAATTGCGAGAAAAGTATGTTGAAAGTCAAAGAAAGCCAGAATAAAAAGACAGATGATGGGATGTGAAGCTTCTTGTAGAAGCTATACAAGTGCCCCACTGCATTTTCACCTTATTTTTTATTTTTTATAGCAAGGCAAAATGATCATTAAGTCATTTAACTGTTAGTTTTTGACTAACGTGAAGTATTAGTACGATGAGGAGGATAAGAAGCATTTAAAATGGGAAATGCGATTTTGACATTTTTAAAAGTTACTGAACTTTTCAATAAAAAATCTGGATGCAAATGTCTAAAAGAAATAGCTTTTCAAGAGGTATGAGGAGGGGAGGGGGATTAGTGTCACGGACTTGTTTGTTTACCCTTCAAGCCGTGCGGCCTTAGTTGCTATTCCGACCCTTTGTTGCAACTAAGTAAGCCTTTTGCCCACTAAAAGAGAAAGCTAAGCAAAGAAAGCTAGAGCACAAAGAGAGTTTGGGAGAATGAAAGTATATTACTTGAAAGAGAGCTTTACAAGTATAGATGAGATTTCTTGGATGGTTTGGCCAAATGAGGCCTCCACCTATTTATAGGCATACAAAGCTTAATCCTACGGCTATAATTGCTTTAATCCTACGGTGGAGAATGGTTCCCACCTACTCCCACCTACTTTACATAAAATATCTAAAGAAACATCTAGAATGGATATGTACATGGCTTGGCCCATTGTAAGGCCCAAAATAGGCCCAAAGTGGATTATAAGGCCCATAATGGAGAGAATGCTCACCAAGTGTTTGATGAAATGCTTTAACCGTGACATTCTCCCCCACCTATGCCGTCGACGTCCTCGTCGAGCTTGCTTCATGGAACCTCTTGATATGATCTTCAAATTGCCAAAGTGCGATAGCAGGTTCCCAACTTGCGTCGCTATCAGGAAGTCCCTTCCATTTCACCAAGTACTCATGACTCGGATGGTTGTCCCTTCCACGAACTACTCGATCAGCTAAGATGCTCTCCACATCCTTGTCATAAGTGTTGTAGACCCCTATTGGTGCTCGCTTGGACTCCCCTCTTGTTTGGTCTTCCTCATCCTTGTAGTATGGTTTTAGACAACTCACATGGAAAACCGGGTGAAGTTTGAGTGTAGGAGGTAACTCCACCTTATAAGATACCTTGCCCACCTTCTTGACGATTGGAAATGGTCCCTCGTATCGACGAACAAGGCCTTTGTGTAGTCCTCGGGTAGACTTGTGTTGGGATGAAAGGATTTTGATGAACACCAAGTCTCCCACTTGATACTCCACGTGCCTTCTTTTGGCATCCGCCCACTTCTTCATCTTCTTGGTGGCCTTATGAAGGTACGACCTTGCTAAGTCCACTTGTTCATGCCAACCTTTGGCAATCTTGAATGCGGCAGGACTCCTTCCTCCATACTTGGTAACAAGTGTTTGTGGAGTGAGTGGTTGTTGCCCCGTGGCTAACTCGAATGGACTTCGATTGGTGGACTCGCTCCTTTGCAAGTTGTAGGAGAATTGGGCAACATCTAGCAGTTTTGCCCAATCATGTTGATTGGCACTCACAAAGTGCCGTAGATATAGCTCTAATAGCGCATTAGCTCGCTCGGTTTGCCCATCTGTTTGTGGATGGAAGCTTGTAGAGAAATGCAACTCCGAGCCCATGAGCTTGAATAACTCCGTCCAAAACCTTCCGGTGAACCTTGAGTCTCGATCACTTATAATTGATCTTGGGAGTCCCCAATACTTCACCACGTGCTTGAAGAATAGCCGTGCCGTCTCCTCAGCTGGACACTCCTTTGTCGCGGCAATGAATGTAGCATACTTGGAGAATCGATCAACTACGACTATTATCGTGCTACATCCCTCGGACTTGGGTAAGCTAATGATGAAGTCCATGGAGATGCTCTCCCATGGTCTCTCCGGAGTTGGTAGTGGCTCCAATAAACCTGCGGGTTGTCGCTGTTCCACCTTGTCTTGTTGACAAACAAGGCAGGTCTTTACATACATTTCGACATCATCCCGCATTTGTGGCCAATAATAGTTGGTCTCCAACAAAGCTCTCGTACGCTTTTGCCCCGGGTGGCCGGCCCATTTGGTGTCATGGCATTCCTTGATCAAATTCTTCCTTAGGTTGCCCCACCTTGGTACGTAGATGCGATGCCCCTTAGTGTAGAGAAGGCCGTCCTCAACCCAAAACCTCTTAGTCTTGCCCTCCATGGCAAGTTGTAGGAGTTGCTTGGCCACAACATCATGGTCCATGCCCTCCTTTAGTAGGTTGGGTAGTTCCCCTTGGAACTTGGTTATCGATGCTAGTTCGGCTTTCCTACTTAATGCATCGGCAACTACATTGGCTGTACCGGGCTTGTATTCGAGCTTGTAGTCGAATTCGGCAAGAAAGTCTTGCCAACGAGCTTGCTTGGGGCTTAACTTCTTTTGAGTTTGGAAATAGCTTGTGGCCACATTGTCAGTCTTTACCACAAACTTAGACCCCAGCAAGTAATGTCTCCAAGTGCGCAAGCAGTGGATGATGGCGGTCATCTCCTTCTCTTGGACCGTATACCTCCTCTCCGTGTCGTTGAGCTTGCGGCTTTCAAATGCGATTGGATGTTTTTCTTGCATCAACACGCCCCCTATGGCAAAGTCGGAAGCATCAGTGTGCACCTCGAATGGTTTGGAGCAATCGGGCAATGCCAACACGGGTTCCTTCATAATAGCCTTCTTCAAATTCTCAAAGGCTTGTTGGCATTGGGTGGACCAACTCCATGTCTTGTTCTTCTTTAGCAGATCGGTGAGTGGTGCGGCCAGGGCAGAATACCCTTTGATAAACCTCCTGTAATAGTTAACAAGACCAAGAAAAGATCGCAGCTCACTCACCTTGGTTGGAGGATCCCACTCTTGGATGGCTTTCACTTTGGCTTCATCCATGTGCAGCTTGCCATCCTTGATCTTGTGGCCGAGGAAATACACCTCATTGGTTGCAAACGAGCACTTCTCTCTCTTCACGTAAAGCTCATTATCCTTTAGAACCTTGAACACAATTCGTAGGTGGTGGATGTGCTCCTCTAGTGTCTTGCTATAGATGACAATGTCATCCAAATAGACCACCACGAATTTGTCCAAGTAAGGATGGAAGATCTTGTTCATGAGAGTGCAGAAAGTGGCGGGTGCGTTGGTGAGACCAAAGGGCATGACGAGGAATTCATATGCTCCATATCGAGTAACACATGTAGTCTTTGGCTCATCACCCTCCGCAATTCTAACTTGGTAGTACCCCGACCTCAAGTCAAGTTTAGTGAAGTACCTTGCTCCTCCAAGTTGATCAAACAAATCGGCTATCAACGGTATAGGGTACTTGTTCTTGATGGTAACCTTGTTAAGTGCCCTATAGTCGATGCATAGCCTTAACGAACCATCATGCTTCTTTTGGAACAAGACGGGTGCTCCATAAGGTGCTTTCGACGGTTGAATATAACCGGCATCCAAAAGCTCCTTAAGTTGTCTCCTTAGCTCCTCTAGCTCCGGTGGAGACATGCGATATGGTGCTTTTGCGGGTGGTTTTGCACCGGGCTCCAACTCGATGCAATGATCTACCTCCCTCCTTGGTGGAAGTTTCTTGGGTAGTTGTGGTGGCATGACATCCTTGAACTCCTCAAGGACTTGGCTAACCTCCTTCGGTGGCTCCTTGGAAGTAACTTCTTCTTCCTCGCGTAGAGTAGCAAGGAATGTAGGCTCTCCTTTCTTTACTCCTTTCTTGAGTTGCATGGCGGAGAGGCGGTTGGAAGTACTTGGCTTGTGCATGGTTGGAATCATGCAAGGGCCTCCCTCCATTATACACACCGTGTTGTAGCGAGGGAGTGGTACCACATTGAATTGCCTAAGAAATTCCATGCCAAGTACAATATCAAAGTCATCCATAGGAGCAATGGAGAAGTTTACGTTACCTTGCCAAGTGCCAAGGTGCAACTCCACGTTACGGGCCATGCCATCTAGCGGTTTAGCCTCCGCGTTCACCGTTTTCAACCACCCTTGACCTTTATCGAGTTTGAGGCCAAGCCTCATGGCCTCCTCCTTCCTTACGAAGTTGTGAGATGCGCCGGTGTCTACCATGACTTGGGCATCTTTCCCGTTGATACGTGCCGCCACGTACATTAGGGAGTTCTTCGTATTGTTGGTTGGGATTGGACTAGCCTTCAGTGAGTTGAGGAGTTGTATACAACCCATTTGCGTGTGTTCGTGAGTTTCCCTCTCCTCGAGCATGGCACTTAAGGACTTCCTCTTTGGACAATCTCTAGCCCAATGGGGACCATCACATAAGAAGCAATTTTCTTTCGGCTTGAATTCGGGCTTGCCTCCTTTCTTCCAATCTTTGCTAGGTAGTGGTGGCCTTCTTGGAAACTCCGTACTTTGGGGAGTTTTATGGAATTTGGCTCCCCCACCTTTAATATAATTAATCTTAGGCTTAGAGTTGGAAGACTCACCTTGCCTAAATTCGACAAGCGTTTCAGCCGTAGTGAGGGCAGTGGAAATATCTTGTACTCCCCTTCGTTGAAGCTCTTGGTATGCCCACGGTTGCAACCCATCCATGAAGTTGAAAAGGAGATCCTCCTCACTCATGTTGGGAATTTGGAGCATTAACCCGGAGAATTGCTCCACATATTCACGGATGGAACGTTGGTGCTTCAACTCCTTCATGCGTTTCCTAGCTTCATTCGCCACATTCTCGGGATAGAATTGTTTCTTCAATTCACTCTTTAAATCTTCCCAAGAATTGATAGCGCATATGCCTCTCTTCATTTCTTCATGCTTTCTACGCCACCACACCGCAGCAAGATTAGTAAGATATAGGGTAGCGGTGTTTACCTTTTGCTTCTCGTCTTGGAAATCCAAGGCCTCGAAGTATCGCTCCATGTGCCACATGTAGTTGTCCAACTCCTTTGCATCCCTTCTCCCACTAAACTCCTTGGGCTTGGGAACATCTACCCTTGGAGTAGAGACTATTTGTTGGGTGGTGGCCGTGCCACTAGTTGCAGCTCTCTTGCATAATGCCCAATCCTCACGAGTCTCCTCTAAACTCTTCTTAAACTCATCTAATTGAGCTTGCATAAGGGACAAGGTTTCAATTACCTTTGTTTGGAAAGCTTGGCTTTCATGACGCCATGCCTCGGTGTTGGCCTCGTTGGTGTCTTGCATGGTACCTCTAAGCTCCCCCACTTGGCCTTCCACTCGGCCATCGAGCTCCCCCATGCCTTGCTCCACACAATCAAGCCGCTCCAACATGTCGGCAACGGCCAACTCCATCTTGACCACCTTGGTCTCCATGGCGGTGAGAACGTCCTTCGACTTTGAACGCCCACGTCCCTTCCTTGCAGCTTCGGGGATGACCTCCCTTCCCCTTGCTTCTTCAATCACAACCTCTGAGGAAGACATGTTGCTCTAGATGCTAGCTTTAACCTTGGCTCTGATACCACTTGTCACGGACTTGTTTGTTTACCCTTCAAGCCGTGCGGCCTTAGTTGCTATTCCGACCCTTTGTTGCAACTAAGTAAGCCTTTTGCCCACTAAAAGAGAAAGCTAAGCAAAGAAAGCTAGAGCACAAAGAGAGTTTGGGAGAATGAAAGTATATTACTTGAAAGAGAGCTTTACAAGTATAGATGAGATTTCTTGGATGGTTTGGCCAAATGAGGCCTCCACCTATTTATAGGCATACAAAGCTTAATCCTACGGCTATAATTGCTTTAATCCTACGGTGGAGAATGGTTCCCACCTACTCCCACCTACTTTACATAAAATATCTAAAGAAACATCTAGAATGGATATGTACATGGCTTGGCCCATTGTAAGGCCCAAAATAGGCCCAAAGTGGATTATAAGGCCCATAATGGAGAGAATGCTCACCAAGTGTTTGATGAAATGCTTTAACCGTGACATTAGGATAGCTGTGCCGTAGTGGGTTGGATAGTGTATGTATTTCTTTTTGGATTACAATTTTTTCTGAACGGATGATATCCACTAAAATGTTCATTTTTTCATTTACTGAAAAAAAAAAAAAAAAGGTACGAGAGGCCCAAGCCCAACAAACCCAATTGTTTTTTAATAGTATTATTATTAGTATTATTATTTTAGTTTATTTGTTATTAAAAAAAGAGTTCAATATGGCTTCGTTAAATGATATATATATATATAGATGTTTTTACAATGCGGTCCATTTACATACAGATTTATATCAAAATTGATATTTTTCTTACAAAAATATCAATTTTACTGTATAAAAATATTAATTTTTGTATGAATTTCCATCCGGACAGAATACATTATAACATTATTCTATATATACAAACACACATACTCTTTAGCGATGAAATTGAAGATTAAGACGTGGGGGATAATATTATTGATTTTATATAACCAATTATACAATTATAATTTTTCACCATTACTTTTATACGGAATAAACATGTTTTCAGTATTTTGGAGAATCATAAATTACAACTTGAGGAGTATTTTATGTAGTCAAGCACAAATACTTAAGTAGCATTTTATTCTTTTTTAAAAATTAGTATTTTATTGAATTTTGCATTTAATTTTTTGATTTTTATTTTTTTATATTTTATTGTGTTTTAAGTTAATATATTACAATAGTTATATGAATATTCAAATGTATGACTCATTACGACATCTTAATTGTGTATTTTAACATTTTCAATAAACAAAATTTTGGTATACGGTCAATATTCATTCAAGAAAAAAATTATTGAAGCTCTGAATATTAAATGCTGGCTATGTCCCTACCAATATTAAAATTTAGCATTAGCTTTTCAATAACATATCATAAATAATAATATTGCTAAGCTATAAATATTATTTTGTCATATAAAAAACAAAATAATAATAATTTAAATATGAAATTAAAAAGTATTAAATAGTTATGGATCTCATAAACTTTATAATAGTGGAGCTTGCTATTAAAATTTGGTTGGCATCAAATATCAATTATCAAATTTTACAATGTGCTATTAAGTAAAGTTGTGGGTTTGAGATATTAGATGAGAGGGAAAAATTATTTTAAATGATTAAAAAAAATTTTGCATTGTGTGATTGGAGAGTGAAAAACTACATCTATGCCAAAATTAACATTACAATGGCAAAAATGCAATGTCATTCAAGAGTAGGCAAAATCCAACCCAACTTATTTAAACCAACTAATTTTTAATAGTTTGAATTGGATTTCTTACATAAGTTAGATTGAATTGTGCTCAAAATATCATAATTTTTCTTTTTGATGTGGTCAGTTATCGGGTTAAAAATATAAAACTAATTCAACTCAACCCAACCCAAATCATATATTATATGAATAAAAAAAAATATATATATATATTTTCTACATTTTTTTTTCATTTTTATATATCGATTTTTAATATATTTTTGTTAACATATCTCCAGATAATCCCTAAACAGCTTGCCTTATGTTGCCTTGCCCCCACCACCACCATAACCAAGTTTTGATCATCACACAGCCATCAAAACTCACGGCACCAGCTCTCAATTACTGCTCATTCTTTGCTTCAATACTCGGCATCAATTGCTTGCTGTTCATTCTCTGCTGCAAAACTCATGGTAGCTTCAAATTGTATTTTATGCTTAGATAACTACAATTTATTATTTGTATTTTATATTTGGAAGATTTTTATTTATATTATATATTTATAAATTGGTAAATTCCAAACCGATTATAAATTGTTTGGTTTGGATTTAAAGTTTCAATGATTTGAGTTGGATTCTTCTGTTAGGTAAATATAAAAATATGGATTGGATTATATTTTGATCCAAAATCGAACCAACTCAATCTATGCCCACCTCGAATGTCATTAGTTATGATCTAGATGATAAATGATAATTTTTAAAAAATCTAAGTGGTATAGTAAGTAAAAATTCCATTTACATCCATTTAATTTTGCCATTATTTCACTTAAACTTCATGGTTTTGAAAAATCAACATTTACCTAATTTTAGTTTTATAAAATTATAAAAAAAAACTAATTTATTAGTTTTTATCAATTAATTTTAACAGGTAAAGATCAAAATTAGATTTTTTATAATATTATTAAATTATAAAATACAAATTTTTAACTTTGTTTTTTAGCTTTTAACTATTAAAATTAACTGGTAACAATTTAAAAATGTATTTATTTTAATATATATGAAAAACTAAAAGGATGTTGATGATAACTTTTCAAAAAACATAAAATATAGGTGAAATAATAGCAAATTAAAAATATATAAATGAAATTTGCCCTTGTAGTGAACTCCATAGGAGATCAATGGTTTATCCCTTTTTATAATAAGAAAAATAGCTTCAATGTACAATATTAAAAACATAATAATAATTTTTTCACTAACTGAATTATTTTATAAATAAGTCTATTTGTCAAAACATAAAGCGTGCCACTCTTTTTGACAAAAGATAATATTTTGTAATATTTGTTTGTTTTTAAAATATTTTTATTTGTATAGGTTCATTAAAGTTTAATTTAGATAATTGTAAAATTGATGGAATTTTAATTCCTTTGATAAAGTGATATTTTTTTTTATTTACATATTTATTTTAATATGAAAAATATGTAAATCCAAGGAATTAAATTCTCATTTATGTAAAAAAAAAATATGAGAAAAATAGTTCTCATTTATAAATGTGTCATTTTAAAAATTTAAAAGATAGTAACTTTAAATTTTTTAAAAAATACAAATTTATCTTTAATTTGTAATACAAAATTAAATTTAATTTTTTACTAATCCTAATTTTCTAATTACCTACTAAGCATAATAGAAAAAAATTAATTTTTGAAAACTTATTTCTTTTCGAACTTTGAAACTTTTGAAATGAGATTGAAACTTTTGAAATGAGACCTGAGGCAAATTATACAAATTCTAGTTTTATTTTTAGTATAACATTTCATTTTTGCAATTATAAAAATTAAACCTTGTTAACCACCAAATGTAATAGTTTGCGTGAGATTAAAGAATTAATAGCGCTACCAAAGAGTTGATATAAAAACTTTTACTAAACAACATATATTAGTATATTATTATTTAAAAATTAATATAAATTAAATATAAATAAATAAATCCATAAATAGATATGTAAATAAAAAAGTAATCCAATTACAGTATTTTAACATTCCATTTGCTACATGTGTCAACACTTTGATAAATCTAATATGGAAATACGTGCAATTTTTTTTTTTTTTTAAAAGAAAGATTGTATATGAAAAACTTAAAACCTTTTAAGGAAAATTTGAAGGAAAATTTGTGTAATTTATCTTATTTATTCTTGATACTTAATCAATATAAATAAATTATAGATGCATATGTTCATATATGGATATAAAATTTTGTTAATTAATACTATTTTTTTAAAGAATTATTAATCAATAATGGACCATAAAAACAAATAATGCTATATATATATATATATATATATATATATATATAATAAAGATTAAATTAAAATATACTGATGTAAAATTTTAGATTTTAGCAATGATGAAAATTCCAAACCAGCTCCTTCATTAAAAAAAAAAAAAATAATAAAAAAAAAACTCCAAACTGGAAATTTTTTAGAAGAAAATTGATTTTTGCCCTAGCCCCCTTATGACAATCTGACTCTTTCTACGTTTGTTTTTCCACTCTTGCTACTCGCATTTCTTTCCCAGCTTAGGTGCGTGTCTCTCAGTCTCAGGTATTTCTCCCTCCCATTCACATTATCTTTCTCCTCGCTCAGGCGCGATCCCCATGGCTGACGATGTTGCTCTCTACTCACAGCTTCGTTGGTACTCCGATAAGGGTTGGCATGCTGGTATTTTGGGATTCAGTCATACCCCCGGTGAGGATTTGGCATTGCTTTTCTCTGGTTTTTGGACCTTTGGTTGATTTTGGGCAACTTCTTTTAAGTTGTAATTTTCTGTCGTGCTTGTGATTAAGGTTATGGTGTTATGATTTGTTAATGATCATGAACAATTAGATTTCTTTTTGTAGCATTATTTAATTTGGTTTAAGCAAGTACAAAGTTTTTTTTTTTTTTTTTTTTTGGGGTAATTGTTCAGTGTACAAAGTTGATCACTACAAACTGTATTTTTATTAAAACCCTTTAAACCATGCGTCTACCTTTTTCCCCCAAAAAAAAAAAAAAAAAAAAAAAGGTAAAATAAAAAAAATAGCTCTAGTGCCTACCAAAAGGAAAGACAAAATAATAATAATAATAATAATAATAATAATAATAAAAGGGAATTAAATGGTATAATTCTGTTTGATAGTTGAATTTGAAGTTGGGAGTGGTGCTGGTCTTATAATTCCTTCTTTATCTTGCATTGTTTTAACCTTTGGTCTATGATCGTTGTAGTTGGGATGTTTTATTAATGAATATGGTATTAAAAAGCACACTGATAGTTGTGTTATAATTCTGTCTTTATCTTGCTGTGTTTTAATCTTTGGTCGAAGATAGTTGAATTTGAGATGTTCTGGTAGTGAATATGGTATTAAAAGAAGCGCATGTAAGCATAGGACTCATTCTTTGGTAATGATGGGTAAAGAGCAGATTGATTAGTAATTTGGGTTTGCATTGTATTAAGCCTTCCTCATGTCAATGTTGGATTTTAATTTAGCAGAATTTTTATTACATCAATTTCATGAACAACTGTGTGTATATGATGAATATTGTATGGGATAATTTTATATAATGTACGTAAAAGCTAAATATTTAATGAAATTTAAAGTACCAATATCTATATTATATTTTCTATAAATGCAATGCTATGTTATGTCAAATGTATGCGCCAAGCACGTCAGCCCTACCTAGTATTGGTAAAAAAGGTAACAGAGGAAGGTAAGTTTTCTGAAAACTTTGATATTACCTTTCTGGTTATCAGTCCTTTTGCTGTGTAATTCACTTGCTTGTAACTTGGTCAATCAGAAATTTGTAGTCTTTTGCAGAATTGTTATCAATGTTTGCAGTTCTGCGTATAATGATGAAAGTTTGTGCACTTTTAGTCTGAACTTTGGCCTTTATTCTTTACTTTGACAGTTAAGTTGTGGTGATTGCTTTCATATTCTTCCAACATGTCATCCCTAAGGAATGCAGTTAGTAGACGGGCTCATAAGGAGCGACCTCAACCGTAAGTGTCCACAATTCCCTTCATGTGGTTTTCAGTGTATTTTAGTGTGTCAAATGATGAATTTATGGCTTTTTCCAGGCAAGAAAGGAAAAGATTTGGTCTCCTTGAAAAGCGCAAGGACTATGTAGAGCATGCAAAAGCATTCCATAAAAAGGAGGAGGCTATACGAGTAAGCTTACAGACCCTTTTTTACCTGTCTCTTGGTATTCACAATTTTTTTTGGTCATGTTTTTGCTTCGACTTTTATTCTAACTCCCAGTAATATTTTACACTTAAACATTGCAAATTTACAGTATGCATTTTATGCTTAATTTACAGAGGCTCAAAGAGAAAGCGGCATTTAGAAACCCAGATGAGTTTTACTTCAAAATGATTAAGACACAAAGACACGTCATCATTGACTATAGCAGAAGACTCCCATAAAAGAAAATGAAGCCACATAGCAGCAAGCATTCCATTCCAAGAAAGTAGGCTGTTACCTCAGTCCTTAGAATCGGTAAGACATAGTGGACGACCTTCCTCAGTCATTGGCAAACTACCCTTTCCCGCTATCCCTCCCGCGAGAGAGGACTCGTTCTGGCTTTAACCCTTTTTTAGCAGTTTCATCCATAAGAGAGGATTGACCATCTCTTCTTCCTCCTTCTCTTTCTTCTCGGCGTAACGAAAGAACTAGATGAGGGGAGGCTCCGGTTTCAAATCCCTACCCTACGCCTTACGAGGGCGCCCTAGCCAGATTCAATCTCAAAGGTCAATGTGGTGGAGTCCATAAATTAGAGTAAACTAACTCTCTTCATTTAAAGCTTATTTAGCATATTATTTTACATGTTAGTTAAATGACTTGTAAGCTTTTGCAATAGGAGTTAGGCAAATAAATACACTCCAGAAGAGCTTATGCTTATGAAGACCCAAGATATAGGATATATCCTCCAGAAACTGCAGAGTGAGAAAAACGTAATGAAAGCTTTACCAAAAAGTTATGCTTATATTGAGTTTATGAATACTTCCTGTTCATGTCGATTAATTAGTTGTTTGATGCAGAAAATTCAAAAATTGATTGCCATGCTGCATTCTCTTGACAATCAGTCATCCAATAGACATATCTATTTTGCTGAAGATTGGTTTGAGCTTCTCTTCTCTAACTAGCGTCCTTATAGACAATATTTACTTTGTGCAATTCTTATTATTATTATTTTTTAATATACAAATTTCACTGGAATCATAATTAGTTCTCTTTTCTTTATAATCATTTGGATTTTGTAAATTCTCCTTTGCTCATTCAATTTAGGGAGGATGCTAAAGAAGTACAATCTCGCTCTTCAAAGGGCAGAATGTTGCCTGCTTCTGATGACATTCCTGAGCATATAAAAAGGTGTCTACAAAATGTTTTATTTTTGTTATTGTGTCATTTACTTAAAAATGGAAACATGAAGCTTAGTCTTAGAGGTTTCTCACAAAATCAATGTTTTACTGCTAGAAAAAGAGGGCAAGGTGCCTTTCTTATGGAAAATCTGGTTTTTTATTTTTATTTTTTCTCATGGTGGACCAAATTACTTTGAAACTTGGTCTCACTATTAATATATTAGCTGTTTATGCATTCCTAAACATTAGATTTTATTTGTGGAATTACAATCTCACTCTTCAAGGGGCAGAATGTTACCTGCTTCTGATGACATTCCTGAGCATATAAAAAGGTGTCTACAAAATGCTCTATTTTTGTTATCATGTCATTTACTTAAAAATGGAAACATGAAGCTTAGTCTTAGAGGTTTCTCACAAAATCAATGTTTTACTGCTAGAAAAAGAGGGCAAGGTGCCTTTCTTATGGAAAATCTGGTTTTTTATTTTTATTTTTTCTCATGGTGGACCAAATTACTTTGAAACTTGGTCTCACTATTAATATATTAGCTGTTTATGCATTCCTAAACATTAGATTTTATTTGTGGAATTACAATCTCACTCTTCAAGGGGCAGAATGTTACCTGCTTCTGATGACATTCCTGAGCATATAAAAAGGTGTCTACAAAATGCTCTATTTTTGTTATCATGTCATTTACTTAAAAATGGAAACATGAAGCTTAGTCTTAGAGGTTTCTCACAAAATCAATGTTTTACTGTTAGAAAAAGGGGCAAGGTGCCTTTCTTATGGAAAATCTGTTTTCTTGTTTTTTTTTTTTTTTTTTTTTTTTTCCCCTCTCATGGTGGACCAAATTACTTTGAAATTTGGTCTCGCTATTAATATATTAGCTGTTTATGTCATTCCTAAACATTAGATTTTATGTGTGGAATTATTTATTCCTTGCCTCTAATTGTCCCGAATTCTAGATAGCCTACTAGTCGTTTAAGAAAATTTTTATCATTTCATATATTTGTTAGTCTCTTGGTATCTACCTTTTGTTCTGCATGCTACTTTTATATCCTTTACTGTCCTGAATTGGAGGCAATTTATCATTTTTAAGTCTCATATTTTTACATCCTGTTGGCAGGAAAACAGCTTCTTCCTACAGAGAACTGGAAGCGAGGAGGAGTAGAGTCAGTGACTTGGAGAAAATCTACATGGATATGACAATGCAGAAGGAATTACAGGTATTGAATCTAAAATGTCCTGCTTTCCATGTGGCTATCTGTTTGTTCATTGAAGATGATGATAATAAGACCTTTCGTTAAATAGAAAAAAGGATGAAAGCGTAAGCTTCATGAGGATGAGATTGTCAATCCCACATCCAAACCTGTATACAAATGGCGGACTGAGAGAAAGCATTTAGGAGGAGATTGTCTTGATTTGTATTGAGCTTTTCTTTCAGAATTTTGTACTACAATATTCGAGAAATGGTGCCAGAGTTGGCTTTCATTTCCAACTGTAGATTAAGAAACTATGAGATGTTCAGGTGACAACCTAGTTTATTTGTTGTTTTAGATTGTATATAAATAATTTTAACTAAGTTCCAAGATGCATATTTCTAAACGTATATTTTACTTTTTTATTTTATTTGCTACTGGATGGTTATGTGTATGATTTTCACATTAACTCCACAATTAAAAGAATCTTCAAAATTCTGTAGTTAGCAGGGTTTGACAATATCCTTATGGACCATTCATTGGTTTATTCTTTTATAAAGTTTGTTTGTGCTTGACTTTGTTAAATATAAAGCCGTCAAAGCTACAAAGAATGGCTTAGCAGGTCGGTTCAGCTCAAAATGCCTCGGAACTTTCAACGCCCTCTTCAGCAATGTCAAGAACCTCCTCTCCAATACTCCTTTCAAGATTGTCTTGTCTCTTGACCTTTGGTGGTATTCTCTTTAGTCGGATTTGCATGGTAAACTTGTCCTCCAATCCTCAAATAAAAAGTTATTGTAATTGGATGCTTGTTGATAAAGATTAAAATTATTATTAGTCATGTTTGGTGTATTTTAATGAAAAAAAATATTAGCTATTTTTTTTGTTATTGTATGGTACTGTACAGACATGGTCCACATGAATGTGAAACCCTTATAGGCAAGTAGGAAAGACTAATTTATTTTCCTAATTATCTCAAGGTAAAGGTAGACCCTTAAGCTAATTCTAAGTTCCAGGGAAGTTTGATATGTTTCTGTCTCTTATTTTGCAAGGATTGGAACACCTCGGCAGCGAAAGAGTGCTTCCCCTCTTTGTAGACAAGATTTTTTCTCACAAACGTTGTAATTTTTCCATACAACTTTCTTCCCCTGTAGGCTGAATTACCTTTTTATAAATTGAAACACAAAGAGAATAGGAACGTTTATTATTCACAATTGGCTCAAACATATTCAGATGAAAAAGAGCAAAGTAGGAAAAAATAGATACCGGATGCTTAAGTATATAGGGTAGTCATGGTCGAGGTTAAAACTCCACTTCAGGTTCCTAAACAACCATATCAGCAAGGTTTCCAACTGCAATGTTCCCCTGCAAATTACAAAGAAAAAAGAATTGGAAAATGCATTTAGACTAGGAGAATGCAAAACAGAAAGAAAATAATGTTATCCATGATTTTTGTCCAGCAAGCTTGGCAGGTCTCTCACCCTCACTGTGAAGCTAACTGTTCCAGAGTTACTTTGTATTTCTTCCCGTATGAGTATGACCACATTGCTGGAAGAATAAACTGCACATACTGATCCAAATTGTTACAAACCTGCCACTTTACTTCTCCAAGTCTCTACAACATTCAATTATTACAAACCTGCAAAGATGATATTCCACTCCAAGCCCTCAAAAAGTCACCATTGTCAAGAAGCTTAAGCTCCGGGGAGGTTGGGAAATGATCAGAACTTAACATTTCAATGTGTCCTTCCTGAAACAAAAGTTGAAACCAATGAGTAGAATCAATGAATGATAGAAGGTCATGAACTTGTGACCTTTGTGACATACCAACAGAGCCACCCACAATTTCCCTTCATTGGTTGCACCACAGATGTGCGGAGAACGCTTGAAACGAGTATCTCCATCCCGTGTCTCTTCAGCTGAGAAAGCTAGATAGTGGGGTCAAGTCTCAACAGTTACACTATCATCTCCATTTTTTGCTTCCTGTAAATACAGTATAAATTGCAGTACCAATATAGACATTAGGGAAGAATTTCCACCCACATGATCCTAGTCTTTAGAGCTGTATATATATATATAGAACATATTTTTCAAGAGAGATTAAACAACCAAGGTGACCTAGTCTTGAGATAAGTTGAAGAGGAGCAAGCATCTTCATGTCCCAAGTCATTGGTAGGGTTTTGTTGAATCTTTGCATGTACAAGGAAAGGATTTCTGTATTTTGCCAATACAGACAGTCCCTCTTAAGAAACAATATAATTGAAAACCATATGCAAATATTCTCAAAGTACAGTACATTGCAGTCTATGCAAGATATCAAATCGTCAACCGTTATGATGAAGAAAAAGAGAAGAAAAAGAGAATAAGCATAAGGAATCATGACCATGCTAATTGGACTAAAAAAAGCAAATGCATATGCAGCATTGTAGGCAACACTGTAGGGAATCAAACTAGCCGGGTATTAGGAGATATAGTTTCCTATTTTAATGGATGTGATAAAGGCAAATATTAGGAAAGTTTACCAACTCTATATAGTTGTAAATATGTTTCCTAGTTTACTGTAAATTAGATCCTAAAAGATAGGCATGTAATTCTAGATATTGTTTTATATATTGAACCGATTTATGTTCACTAATTAATAGAGAATATATTCTAAAAAATTTTGTGCTGAGCTTCATGGTATTAGATCCGTGAATCTGATCTTCCCTCCGTAGTCAACAGGCAGCCCTAATCCTGATTTTGTCCTCTCCTTCATCCCTCAATTCCTATAGCCTCCTTCCATCTTAGTTTTTCTCTTAAACCTATTTCACACACGGCTGAATCTGAGCAAACCTCTAGAGATTCCTCATCAACCTTGAATCCAATCACTCACGAAGTTTTTTCTCAGCCAACCTCCAACAATGTTGTTCTTGTTTTCATTCATAAACTCAACAACCATAATTACCTTGAATGGTTGCAATTGATAATGATGTTTATTAGTGGCAGAAGTCGAGATGACTACCTTATTGGAAGTGTGGTTCCTCCTTCATTCATTGATCCTTCATTCCGTTCATGGAGGGCTAAAAACAACCAAGTCATATCCCGGTTGATTAGCTCGATGACACCAGATATCAGTGAAAATTTTCTCCTCTATACTATCACTAAAGACATATGGGATGTGGCCCGTGAAACCTTCTTTAGCAAAGATAATACTGTTGAAATTTTCCATGTCGAGAGCCTCTTTCATGACATTCATCAAGGCAACAACTATGTCCCCATCTACTTCATGACCCTTCAATGCTATTGGCAGTAGTTAGATCTCTTTTAAGTCACACAAATGGAAATGCGCGGATGACAATGTCTATTTCAAGAAAATAGTTGAGACAAAGAGAATATTCAAACTTTTAATGGGGTTTGACAAGTCTCTTTATGAATTTTGAGGTTGAATTCTTGGAACCAAACCATTACCGAGGCTTCAAGAAGTCTTCTTAGAAGTTCGTCGAGAAGAGAGCCGAAAATGTGTTATGATGGGAATGCCTGATTCGTCCCCTTCTTCTGACAACTCTACCTTTGTTGTTTCGAAAGACCAGCAAGTTACTTTTGAACCATCTGCTTTTACCACACAATCAAACACTGATTCTCGACCACGCCGAGGGCGCCCATGGTGTGAGCAGTGCAAAAAACCAAGTCATGTCAAGGAGACATGTTGGAAGCTCCATGACAAACCTCCAGACTAGTAGCTAGCTTGTGTAAATTGTGATAGCCGTGCCAACATAGTTATACGAACCTAGATCAACTTGCTCCTAAATTTGTATGATACTAGCCCGGATCGAAATCAAGTTCAAATTCTAATGGTCACCTTAACTCCTAATCAAATTATGATTAGAAAATTTTATATATGCTGAAGACGCCACAATAGATGATGGATATCCTATTGATAAGTCAAACTAAAACACTCGATCTTTATTCGATGTTTTGGATGTTCAAAGAGAACAACAAGAATTGTTCTCACAAATAATTTTTGAATAATAATCTAAGCTACCATTCCATTAAAAAATAAGCCCTTAAATAGGCTAAAGTTACAAAAAATCAAACCCTAAAAACATTAGGAAAGTTTGGCCAACATAGAGAAAAAATTTGGAAAGTGCCGAATTTTTTCTAGTTTCCTAAACTAGTTTTGAATTAATTAATTCCTTCATTTTGAAATAGGAATTATTTAATTTACAATCAAAATATTAAAATATCAAATTTTATAAATTAATTTATCCAGCAAATACTAAAATAAAAAACTAAAATAAAAAACTATTTTCTAAAACAAAAGTTAAAATTTCAGATTAGGAAACTAGTTGACTAGATTGCCAAACAAGTTGTCTTTGTCTATTCACTAGCTATTTTAGGCTCCAAATGAGCTCCAATATGCCATGTAGGATGCCAAATAGGATTAGAATTGGTTCCCATACATTGCTATTGATTGGACTAAGCAAAGCTTGCTTGGAATGCAAGAAAAATCCTTCCCAGTGCCAAAACAGCAAAATTCAGCTATATTGAAGGCTTGTGCACAAATGATGGACTTGGATGCCTTTGCTTCTACCTTGACATGATTCCATGATCTCTTGGTGAGCTTAATCACATTCATAAGCTAACAAACCCATCCTTTTTTCCCGAAGTCCATAAATGTACCAAAACGGCTTCCCTGGTCCATTTCATCCTTCATAACTTGGATACTTAACACGAGCCTAGCATTTTCGAGTATAATAATGCCTTCTTGAGATTTAATAATATCTTGTGTGAAGTTAATCAGATTTTCCTTAAACCTCTTAGCTAGTGCCCTAGTAATTGGTCCTGTCTTCAGTTGCATAGGATCAGCACCCCAGCGTGTAGTTGATTGTACGGGTACAAGCTTGCCCTCAAATCAAAATCATCACCTGCAAAAAAAAGGAGATAAATCAGCAACATTAAATGTGGCATTCACGTTATATTTACCTGGCAAATCAAGCTTGTCGGAATTTTCATTAACCCTTTCCAAAACTTGAAAAGGTCCATCTCTTCGAAGCATAAGCTTTAACTTTCATTGTTCCGGAAACCTCTCATTTCTTAAGTGCAACCAAACCCAATCTCCCAATTCAAACATTACCTTTATTCAGCCTTGGTTAGAAATCTTGGCATATTGCTTAGTCCTCCTCTCAATGTTTGCTTTTGTCTTCTCATGAATCTGCTTAACAAATTCAACTTTTTGTTTTTCATCCATATTGGCACGTTCACTTAAAGGCAAAGGTGTTAAATCTAATGGAGTTAAAGGATTAAAACCATAAACAATTTCAAAAGTTGAATATTTAGTAGCAGAATGTATGGTTATATTATAAGCAAATTCAACATGTGGCAAACATTCTTCCCAAATTCTCAAATTTCCACTAATTAAAGCTTTTAACAATGCAAAAAAAGTTTTATACAATGTTAGCATCTTTAAATAAGCATCTTTATACAACATGATAAGTATAGGTTTCTTACTTAAAAATGCCTTTTTAATCTCACCTTGGCTACGATATATTTTTTTTTTCTTCTTTCTCCTCTCTTTCTCACTCTCGGATTTCTCTTTCCCTTTAACACTCTCGGCTTTCTATCTTTTTCTTTCACTCTTGGCTTCCTCTCTTTTTCCCCTCAATTTTGAGTTTAGAAAAACTTATTCGGCCTTGCTCTCTTGTTTGGTAGATGAAGCCATGAGTGGCATGCTTGTCTTTTCCTTTTACCGTTTGGCCTCCCTCATTTGTTGCATTTATAATTGATTTGTAAATACCTGTTTTGGAGTCAACGACTCTAGTTTAATCTTCTTTCCTTTAAATCGAAATACAATGGCATTTTCTTGACCATAATGTATGGTATCCTTATCAAATTGCTATGGCCTTCCCAACAAAATATGACTAGCATGCATAGGTACATCATATAAAATCACATCCACATATTTATCAATATTAAACTTTATCTTGGCTTATTTATTTACTTTCACCTCTCCACTATCATTAAGCCATTGAAGTCTATATGGTTTGGGATGTTTGATTGTTGTTAAACTTAATTTCTCCACCACAACACTACTAATAACATTGGCATAACTTCCACTATCAGTAATCATACTATAAATATTACCTTGAATGTCACATCTAGTATGGAAGATATTTTCTCTTTGCACTTGATCTTCATCTTTATACACAGTCAAAACCCTCCTTGCCACCAAACTCAATTTGGCCCTTGAAGCTTTTAGGGTCTTAGGTTCCTCTTACTCTTCATCTTCAATTTCTTCCTCAACAAATTTGGCTTGAGCTTCGGACCCCTCACTTTGGAATTCCAATTCTCCATTGCCTTTCAGCACCATAATTCTTTGGCTTGGACATTGGTTGGAAACATGTCCTCGGCCCTGACACTTAAAACACACAATATCACGAGTTCAAGATGGTTTAGAATGAGCTTTACCTTCAGATTTTTGTTTTGTGTAGGTTGGTACTCCCTTCATCTAGCTTCAGCTTTGGTCTTGATTCGAACATGGGATTGCTTCTCCAACCACTTGAACTTGTCCTCCCACTGCTTAAAACTCCTCCAAACTGATACAAACCTAGGACGACCTGCTTCTAAACCCGTATTGTGAGATCGAATTCCCTTTGTTCTCTTTGAACACCTAAAACACCATTAGAGAGTGAGTGTTTTAGTTTGACTTATCAATAGGATATCCATAACCTATTGTGGAATTTTTATGATATCAAGGTTTCTAATCACAGGTTGATTAGGGGTTGAGGTGACCATTAGAACTTGGATATAATTAGATCCGGACTAATATAATACGGGTTCAGGCGCGATCGTTCTTTATTTTCAATTAGGAATTAATTAATTTTACAATGAAAATAATAAAATAATAACTTTCCTAAGTTGATTTGTCCAGCAAATAAATAAATAAAAACCAAATAAAAGACTAATTTCTTAAAACAAAAAGTCAAAATCGAATTAGGAAACTAGTTGACTAGTTTGATTACTAAGGTATCTTTGACCAATCTTCAGCTTGTTTAGGCTCCAAATCAGCTTCCATATGTCATTTAGGATGCCAAATATGATTAATAATGATTCCCACACATTGCCTTTTGATTGGAATAAGTTAAACAAGAAGAAAAGTCAAAGCCAGCGGCTAAACAGCACATTTTCAGCTAAATTGAGATGCTGTCTGTACAAGTCCTTTTTAGATGCTTTTGATTCTATCTTGTCTGGATTTACACGTCCTCTTAATGATAGTCATTGATTTCATGAAGTGTTGGAACCATTCCTTGCTGCCTGGAGTCCAAATTTGTATAAAAACAGCTACACGTATCCGTATCGGCTTCCACCACTCGGATGCTTAGAACAGGCTTTGTATCTTCGGGTATGGACAAGCTCTTTTGATAATTAACTACTCCCTGTATAAATGCTCTCAGGTTATCCTTGAACCTCTTGGCGTGAGCTCTAGTGATCGGCCCGGTCTTCATCCGTATCGGATTAGCACCTCAGCAGATTGTCGGTTGTGCGGACTTGAGCAGATTCTCATCATTCCCCTCTTCTTGAAAAGGATTTGTCCTCAAATCAAGATCATGACCTGCAGCAAAAGGAGATAAATAAGCAACATTAAATGTGGTACTAACATTGTACTCACCCGTTAAATCAAGCTTGCCGGTATTCTCGTTAATCCGTTCCAAAACTTGAAAAAGTCCATCCACACGCGGCATAAGCTTTTACTTTCTTTGTTTTGGAAACCTTTCCTTTCTTAGGTGCAACCAAATCAAATCTCCTGGGTCAAATACTATCATAACAAAATCTAGAAATACATGCTCATTATGGTAAAAATTACATTTTTAAAGTTAGCAAAAAATCTCTTCCAAATTTTCAAATTTCCACTAAGTAAAGCTCTTAACAATGTAGATAAAGTTCTATACAATAAAAGCATCTTTAAATAAGCAACTCTATAAATCATATCTAGCAATGGTTTCTTAGTTGAAATTGCTTTATTAACATTTCCAAAACTCAAATAATTTTTTTTTATTTTTCCTCTCTTTTCTTCCTTTTCCGTTCTCACTCACAGATTCATTAGTTGTAACATCACTCTCGGGTTTATTAAAATTTTTCCACTCGACCTCAGTTTTAAAGGACTTACCTTGGATAGAAAGCTCAACTTTTCCCTCTTGAATGGATGGTGAAACCGTTGGGGCCATTCTAACCTTCTCTTTGAGCCTCTCAGCTTCTCTCCTTTGTTGCATTTGTAATTGGTCTCTAAAAACTCCTTCGGAGACAATGGCTTCAGCTTAACCTTCTTGCCTTTAAACTTAAAAACAATGGAGTTCTCTCTCCCATAATGTATGGCATCTTTATCAAATTTCCATGGCCTCCCTAAAAATATATGACCAGCATGCATAGGTACAACATCACACAACACAACATCCACATATTTATCTATGCTGAATTTTACTTTAGCTTGTTTATTTACTTTCATCTCTCCACTATCATTAAGCCATTGTATTCTATATGGTTCTGGATGTTTAATAGTTGTTAAGCCTAATTTATCAACTACCATGCTACTAATTACATTTGCACAACTTCCACCATCTATAATAATACTACATATGTTACCTTGAATTTCGCATCGGGTGTGGAAGATGTTTTATCTTTGAATTTGATCCTCATCTGTATATAGTAAGGACCCTCCTTGCAACTAAGCTTAAGTCAGCCCTTGAAGGTTGGAATGTTTTGGATTACTCATGCTCATCCCTTCCAAGTTCTACATCATCTAATTTGGCCTCTCCCCTACTTTCTGCACTTTCGGATTCTAGTTCACCATTACCTTTCAGCACCATGATCCTCCATTCGGACATTGATTGGCGATGTATCCTTGCCCCTGGCACTTGAAATACACAATTTCATCAGTTCTAGAAGGTTTAGTATCAGATTTACCTTCATTTTTGTGTGCTTGGATAGATTCGGTTTTGGACTCCCTTTTTGGCCAAGTGGTGCTTTCTTCTCCGAGTTTTGGCTTTTTTCTTTCTTCAAAGGTGGGATTAATTCTCCAAGCACTTGGATTTGACCTCCCTTACTTGAAACTCCTCCAAACCATGAGCTTGTAACCCTCCTCTTGAGTTGATGCTCAAGTTTAATAGCCACATGCAACATCTCCTCCAATTCCATATATTGTTGCAATTCTAGTTAAGCATTTCCATCTCCTTATAATAATCCTCCACGGACCTATTCCCTTGAGATAAAGATTGAAGTCTTTGATGCAGCAACCTATGATAGTGTGATGATACAAATCGCTTCCTCATGGCTCCTTTCATTTGTCTCCATGTAGTAATCAATTCATCACCTACTCTCCTTCGGGTATTTTGCTCATTGGTCCACCATCAGAGTGCATAATGTCGAGCTTTCATTGCTGCCAACTTAACTTTCTCAGCCTTTGAATAGTTGTGATAATAAAAAATCATCTCCATTCGCTCCTCCCATTCCAAATAAGCTTTCGGGTCATTTGTTCCCATGAAAGGTGGAATGTTTACCTTGATATTCCCAAGATCATCATCTTCATTCCTTGCTGGCCTTCCATGGTTTTGCCTTCCTTGGAATGTAAAATTTTCATGAAACTACTCCTCCAAGTCATCTTCAAAGTTACCTTCCTAAAATTCCTCTCTAGGTCGCCCTCGGCTTCCTCGACCTTGTCATTGACCTCCATGAGCATCAAGCCTTGTATTTGGCATTCCTTGGGATGTTTCTAATCTGTCCATCCTTTGATTTATATGGTCAAATTGAGTATTCATCTGCTGCAATTGCTCCAAAACAGCTTTCATGTCCGTTTGCTCACCACTCTCCGTAGCTTAGGAATCACCTTCAAATTCTACAGACTTTTCTTCATTAATCCTTAATGGTGGATCTCCCCTTCTCAACCTTGAATTTTCCATGTTAGTATGAATAACACAAAAATGAAATAGAACCTCACCAAGATCACTTCCTTATGTGTTTCACTCAATCAAGTTCTTGACACTTGTGTTTTCACACTAGTTTTAGCTTTTACCCTCTTTGGAGCTCACACACTCTTGCCTTTTTTCTCTCAATGAATTATCTCAAAGCTCTAATTAAAACACTTATAAAACAGAAATTATATTCCAAGTATGTTTTAATTAAACTTATCAAGAAAGCATTAGCAAAAAGCAAGTAATACCGAATGAATTTAAAATACCTAACTTTGGCTTTTCTAGGCAAAAATAAGGCAAATTACAAGAAAATATTTGGAATCAATAAGAACTGGACTAGATAGTAAGAAATTAAGAATCCAAGAATAAATTTTAGAGAAAGAAATTCAAACTCAAACAAGAATCAATTGGAACAAAAATAAGGAATAGTTGTTAGTTGTTGTCCTTTGTAATTCAAGTTTTTGTATCAAATCCTTTAACTAATTTTAATCCAATATTTTTATCACCCAAAATTCAAATATCCAGCAGCAAAAATAAAACTCCAGCAACTCCATATATTGAATAAATAGTTAACAATTCAGCAGTTCAAAGAAATTTCCAGCAAATACCAAATTCAACAAACCGAATTTTTTTTATTCGGCTTTTTCTTCTTCTTTTCTTTTCTTTTTCTTTTTTCTCATAGAATGTAAAACAACTCTAGTAGCAAATATAAACACCAAAAATAGCAATTCCACACCAAAAATCCACTAAACCTGTGACCTCCAACAACAAAATACAAATTTGCAATTTTTTTTGTACATCTATATATGTTGCCGCAAACACACTTTTTTTTTTTTGAATATATGAATGCAAATATTAAATATCAAAATAGCAAAGAAAAATCAACAATGAACTAGATTACCAAGAAAAATAATGAAAACCATCCAACAAACTAGAAAATAAAAAATATGGTAAAACTAGGAAAACCTAATTTAACTAGGAATAATATATATATATATATATATATATATCTATATATATATTTTTTGGGTTAAAGATGCTGAAAGTGTATGAGATGGATGCAATGCAACCTTGACCTAATGCTAAAATTTTAGAATAACACAAAAACAAATAAAGCAAATAAAGATAGGTCAAACCTGAACAAAATTTGGCTTTAATACCAAATGATACGAACCTAGGACAACCTGCGCCTAAACCCATATTATATTAGCCCTGATCTAATTATGTTCAAGTTCTAATGGTCACCTCAACCCCTAACCAACCTGTGATTAGAAACCTCGGTATAATGAAGACATCACAATAGGTAATGGATATCCTATTGATAAGTCAAATTAAAACACTCACTTTTTAATGGTGTTTTAGGTGTTTAAAGAGAATAAAAAGAATTCAATCTCACAAATAATTTTCTATATGAATAATGTACTGAATATTATTGATAAAATGAGCCCTTAAATAGGCTAAAAGTTACAAAATAAAACCCTAATTATCTAGGTAAAATCGGCCATCAAAGAATAGGAAACCTAGCTTGGCTGAAATTCGCCTCCTTTTCTAATCTAATTTGGATTAATCAATTCCTTTATTTTGAATTAGGAATTAATTAATTTTACAATGAAAATAATAAAATAATAACTTTCGTAAGTTGATTTTTCAAGCAAATAAATAAATAGAAATCAAATAAAAGATAATTTCCTAAAACAAAAAGTCAAAATCAAATTAGGAAACTAGTTGACTAGTTTAACTACTAAGGTATTTTTGACCAATCTCCAGCTTGTTTCAGCTCCAAATCAGCTTCCATATGTCATGTAGGATTCCAAATATGAGTAATAATGATTCCCACACATTGCCCCTTGATTGGAATAAGTCAAACAAGAAGAAAAATCAAAGTCAGCGGCTAAACAGCACATTTTAGGCCAAATTGAGATGCTCTCCGTACAAGTCCTTTTTAGATGGTTTTGATTTTTTGTTTTCTGGATTCCATGTCCTATTAATGATATTCATTGATTTCATGAAGTTTTGGAAACATTTCTTGCTGCCCGGAGTCCAAATTTGTACGAAAACAGCTACTTGGGTCAGTATCGGCTTCCACCATTCGGATGCTTAGAACAGGCTTTGTATCTTCGGGTATGGACAAGCTCTTTTGAGATTTAACTACTCCATGTATAAATGCTCTCAGGTTTTTCTTAAACCTCTTAGCTTGAGCTCTAGTGATCGGTCCAGTCTCCATCCGTATCGGGTCAGCACCCCAGCTGGTTGTCGGTTGTGGGGGCTCGGGTGGATTCTCATAAGCAAATTAGATGAATGAGCCATCAGATTCATTCTAATATGGTATTCATAAAAAAAAAGGGCTACAAATGTTTCTCACCTGTAATTAAGAAGATCTATCATACCATGGACGTTACATTCTTTGAAAACCAACTATATTTTTCCAATTCTGTGATTCAGTGGGAGATAGACACACATGAATTGTAGAATTGGGATTGGGACTCTCCCATTGAGACTAGTTTCATCTTAAGACAGTTAGATAACACTCATCCCACCACTCTTCCTAATTCTTCTAGTCTTCCTAGTCGTATTAGGTCCTTCCAATCCTTACTCCACCATCCCACACTCACTGTTACAACTTGGTCTGAATCCAACATTGTCAAATTCCTCATTTAAGGCATATCAATCCAAGTGGTACCCTCAGCACCTCAACCTACCCAATGATGTAGTTAATGTGTACTCTAGGAAAAGGACTTTCCAAGGGCTTGTACAAGAACAACAAAGCCATGATCAAACTCCAACCCAAGTTAATCCTGGAATCATACAAGGTAAGGTTAAGACTAACTTGGAATCAAGTGGTGATGTGATACCACGTTCTACTTTAGATCTTGACCTGCCAATTGCTTTGAGAAAAGGTACTCGGTCATGGATTCAACATCCTATATGAAACTTTGTGTCATACTCAAAGCTATCTCAAAGATTTAGGGCTTGCATGACTGATAAGTTCAAATTCCCAAAACAATGTTTGAAGCTTTAAAAGTACCAAAATGAGAGGGCTGCTACCCTAGAAGAATATCGAGCTCTTGAAAAGAATGGCACATGGAATTTGAGCATTCTTCCTCTTGGAAAACATATGGTTGGTTGTAAATGGATTTTCTCGATTAAACAAAAAGCACATGGCAGCATTGATTAGTTCAAGGCATGATTGATAGCCAAAGGCTATAAACAGTCATATGGAATTGATTATCAAGAAACATTTGCCTCAGTAACAAAGCTCAACATTGTATACGTATTATTATCTGTTGCCTCTAATCTAGACTAGCTTTTGTTTCAACTGGATGTGAAAAATGCATTATTAAATGGAGAATTGGTGGAAGAGGTTTATATGGACATTCCTCCAGGATTTGAAACCGAGTAAACAAGAGGCTAGGTTGGTAGTTGCAAAAATCATTATATAGGCTGAAATAATCCCCACATGCATGGTTTGATAGTTCACTAAGGTGTTGAAACTTGATGGATATACAAAGTCCCAAGTTGATCACACTCTCTGCATTAAACTCTTTGATCATGGCAAGGTAACTATGCGGATAGTTTATGTGGACGACATGTCCTCACGGGAAACCATGAAGAAGAAGTGAAAAGAATTAAGCTCTTACTATCCAAAGAGTTTGAGATCAAAGATTTAGGCACTCTATGGTATTTCTTGGGGATGGAAGTAGTTAGATCCAAATAAAGGATTTTGGTATCTCAACGGAAATATTCCTTAGATCTCTTTAGTGAAACTAGAATGAGTGGATATAGACCGGTTAAGACACCTATGGATCCTAACACCAAGTTGATGCTTAAAACTGAAGAAGTAGCTGTGGATAAAGGTCAATACCAATGAGTAGTGGGCAAACTTATCTACTTGACATATACGCGGCCAGATATTAGCTTTGCTGTAAGCATTGTAAGCCAATTTCTAAGTAACCCTTTGGAAGATCACATGGAAACTGTGTATCGAATCCTTAGATATATCAAAAAGGATCCTGCAAAAGAACTAATGTTCACTAAGTATCCTAAATGTGACCTAGAAGTCTATATAGATGTAGATTGGGCTGGATCACCCATTGACCAAAAATCTACCTTAGGGTATTGTTGATATGTATGGGGAAGCTTAGTGATATGGCGTCGTAAAAAGTAGCAAGTTAGTGGCATGAAGTAGTGTTGAGGTAGAATTTCGTGCCTTGGCCTAAGGCACATAGGTTATAGTTATAGTCTTAGACTACAGATATCCTCACAAAAGCATTGTTTCGTCCCAATTTCATTGAGCTAAGTTCTAAACCTGGTCTCATGAACATCTATGCCACCTAGTTTGAGGGGGAGTGTACGGAATCAAACTAGCCATGTATTAGGAGATATAATTTCCTATTTTGATGGATGCAATAAAGGTAAATAGTAGGAAATTTTACCAACTATATACAATTATAAATATGTTTCCTAGTTTGGTGTAAATCAGATCGTAAAAGATAAGCATGTAATTCTAGACATTGTTGTATATATTGAACTGATTTAGGTTCACTAATTAATAGAGAATATATTCCAAAACATTTCATGCTCAGCTTTAAACCCAATAATTCATATCATATCTATTAATAGCAATGTCTGTTCTGCAAGCTAGATCAGATTTAGATATGAATATTTGGACAGCAAAGAAACATTAATATGGCTGGTGTTTGTCACAGGAAAGTCATTGATCCCTATTGGATGCATAAAAGACTATAAAAAAAAAACAATAAAATAATTAGATGATGATGAAATATACAAGTATAAACATTCTTAACTAATCATGATATTAATGTTTAATTGCACCATGTGAAATATATTAATCGTTGTGTATGACTGATTAATGTGAAAAAGTTAAATGGTGAAATAATAATCCGAAATTAACCAATAGCTAGTAACTACAACATATGTTTGTTTAATTTGTAAAACCAAAAAACATAAAAAATAGAGTTTGCTTTAGGGAAAATACTGTTCACATATATGAACAATTAGAGTATATTAATGACATGAATCTAAGCATTGATTCCCTTTTCCATCAAGCAAGCCTAAAAATTGTTAAATACCTTAACCCATTAAATAGTAACCTTCAAACCAAGAACACCAGCATTTTGGAGATCCTCATGAGCAGATTTGTTAAATTGGAATAAGACTTCCCTAGAAACCTATTCATATTTTAGTTATAAAGATAGTAGCTTTCAAAATATTATTAAGCAAAAAATATAGGTCCAGGAACATACCAACATTGATATAAATCCTCTTTTTTGCAGACTTAATCTAATAAGCAAGAGCATAAAAAGGTTTGTGAGAATACGTGGAGAATTTTGCTCAAATGAAAAATAAATAAACTAGAAGTCCATTTGAATTTAACAAAGTGAAGAGTGATTTCATGCTTTACAAAGTCATAACAGTAAAGCCCTTAGTACCTTAAGTTCCAAAGATTCCTTAGAGATGGTTATGGGAAGACTTTTTGAAGGTATATCAACTAATGTTATTATTCCACCTGTAGAAACAAAAGTGATTATAAATGTCAATGTATGTTTATGAGCAGCTGTACCACGAGAGTAATCTGACAGTATATAGAGGGAGAGAATGAGAAAAAATGAAGCAAGTTTATGAGATTTTGGATTTAATAGATAAGAAATTAGTGTAAGACAGAAAAAAATCTTTTTATATTTTCTAAAGGTCTAAGAAGTGCAATGTGCATGAAAGTATTGTAAGCCTTAAAACTCAACTCCATAAAATCAAATATATGAATGTAGTAGCGCATTGATTAAGCAATTTTGAAACCACATTGGCATACCAGCAGCTGCTGCTTAAGGTTCCTGAAGGAAATCCTTCCCACTCAGCTCTTCCAAGATCATCAAGGTGCGCATGATAACAATAGTATATTCAAAGGAAATCAAATTAGCCGGCCACTCATTGAGATCAAATTATGGCCTTAATTTTAAACAAAATGATTGAAGATTTTCAATAACTCAAAGAGAGACCAAATCACTTTAGCAATTAGTAGCTTATTAGATGGAAAATAAATTAACTAGAAATCTCCCTCAAATATGAAGACAAAAAACCGCCATACATTCCATGCACTTAGGCACAATAGAAAAAGCCATGTATGAAAAAACATATATCGAAACAGAGTTATCTTGTAAAAGTATCGTAGAGTTACAACAACTGCAGAACAACAAAGGATGATTAATTAATGTGCAATTAAGTTCTTTATAGTGCTTAGAAAACTCTGCAAAATGTAAGCTTCAATAAGAGTAGCATGGTAGCTCATTAATGTGGTTTCCATAAAATATACTCCAAAATTCTAGCACTTCATCTGGACTCTTTTACCTTTTAATATAATTATTTAAAAAAAAAACCATTTACTCATGAAACCATGAAAAAATAAGCCAGAAAAGAAAGTTCTTTATCATCTTAACAGCAGCCTCTCTGTAATCAATTACATACCCCAAATTGGAACTCGAATGCTTTTCATCTTCTTTAGCAATGGAGATGATCTCCCCGCCCTGTATTTCAACTGTATTTCATACAGGAAGAATGAATTGATCAGGTGATGCATAAGAACAAACCAAGAAAAATAAAATAAGAATGCATGGCTAATGAGACAAAATGAACATTTATTAAATAGTTGGTTTATATTATTCGTTAGGATTTATAAATAAAAATCAACTATCAAACATACCAGCCCCGGCTAAAATGCCTTGTGGTGTTACAAAGCACTCACTTGCTATCCAATAATGTTGGTAAGGAAGCAGACTGCAACTATTCTGAGAGAGCTATAGTAACAAACAGTTTTTTGATAAATAAATAAACTAATAATAAAGAAATGGTAACTTCTGTCAAATTTCGCCATACAATATCTCCAATGAAACCTGTTTGGACCATAATATTAATTTTCCAAATAAATATTTTTGTTTCATTGAAATATTATTTTTGGGAGATCAATTAAATAGCATTCGTCCCACCTTGATTGGAGATGATAGAGAGACAAAACTTGTACATGTATAAATTATGATTTTGAAGTTAGTTTTTTGAAAAGTCCCACATCGGAAGCATGTGAAGCAATTCAAAGTTCTCTACATATATAAATTGAAGCTCTATTGGCTTTGAAAAAGGATCTCTACACACCTCCACAAATAACTACAAGAATATAGACTAATTAGTTTATTCTCTTTAAAATTTACTTTCTTTAGTTTATTTTTCTTAGTTGTTTTTAGTTGAAAATTTATTTTAAAAGTCTTTTATTCATTAAAGCAATTGGACCTTATAAGGTTATTTTTGTTTTCCAATAATGAATATAATTGTCTGAGGAGTTTGATTCATTTGGTGCACATTTTCTTTTATTTCTTTGAACTATTATAGGTTTGAAGTGGCGCGCCCATAAATTTAGGAGATAACAGATTGTTGGAAATTTTCCAACATTATTCCAACATATCTTTTTGGTATGCCTAGTGGGACCCACACAAAAGTTCAACCGAGGACAATGGTTCAGACTCGATCAAGATCGCTAGAGTCTGAGACCCATAATAACAACAAAGAAGAAGGATCTGGCAAGACTCTCAACTTGACAGAGATGTCCACCTAGGAGTCGATCGGTGAGCTATCCCAAGATCTGAAGGAGGGTAAAGGAAGATGGAAGTGGTCCAAGAAACTCAACAACGATTCTAGAAGACCCAGCAATGAATGATGGAAGGCATTATGGAATTGTTGCGTCAACAATTGCAGGTTTCTCAAGTCTCGATGAGTGATGCAAGGCCATTTACTGGCCAAGAAGAATAGGTGCAAGCCTTTTTAGCCGTACCTGAAGGGAACACGTTAAGGACTGATGCACCAACTGTTCTGGCGAGAACAACCAAAAATGAAGGAAGACAGTCGCACTAGAACGGCAGCCTTATATTCTCCCACCAGCTCAGAACCCAAGTCATGGTGGAGGACCAACTGAAAACCAAGGCCAGAATGTTAGAAATGGCCAGAAAGAACAGATTGTACTGGCTCCTTAGGCCGTACCACATGTAGTGCGGGCTTTTCAAGCTGCACCTTAGGGCATGCAGACCCCTCAAGCTGCAAATAATATTAATGGAGGAAGAGCAGACTTTTCGCCCCATGATTTCCCATATGTCCTAAATCAAGGTCACGGTGGGGGACATGCTGAACAATTTGGCCAAAACTTTCTGTATGGCCAAAATGAAGACCATCACCACCAGGTCGACTACCATGGCCCGACATGGAGACATGGACATAATATTTGAAACTGGATGAACAATGGCTATGGCATAGATAGGGCGGCTGTTGAGACCATCATCCAGAAGATGATCAGCCCCGCATTTATAAGAGTTGGTCGACCATCCTACAGAAGGCCTTACCCAGAGGCCATTGATCAGATAGAATTTCCAAGGGGATTTAGATATCCTAAATTCATTTTGTTTTTAACTGAAGAGAATCAATCTACTGTGGAGCACATAGGCCGTTTCACTATCCAGTGTGGAGAAGCTGCGGCCAATGAATTTTTAACGTTCCATTTGTTTGATAACTCTTTAACAGGTTTTGCTTTCTCATGGTACATCAATCTACAACCAAATTCGATTCATACTTGGCAGGAGTTAGAGCAGAAATTCCATGAGCAATTTATAGGATTGAGCTGAAGATCTCTATGGCTGATGGCTGATTTGTTGCGTTTGCATCAGATGGAAGGTGAATCAGTGGAGAACTTTATTCCCCGGTTCAAGAGAGCAAGGATCATATGTCATCTGGATATACCAGAAAGAGAGTTTGTCAAGCTAGCTCAGAGCATACTGAGTTATAAGCTTCGAAAGAAGTTTGAGGGGACAAAGTTTCATGATTTGTTCGAGCTAGTTTCTCAAGCATCCAGATATGAAGGTATTTTAAAGGAAGAGTATCAAAGGAAGAACTCATCTCGGGGATTGTACTATAGAGACCTAAATACAGAGATTTATTTGGTCGAAGCTGAAGACTAGTGAATCGAGGATGCCTCCGCCGAAATTGATGCTGCTGAGGTAGTGGCCACTAGGCCATAAGTATGCAAAGTTTTAGTTAGACCAACAAAGAATTAAAGGATTCCTCAATTGGTCATGGATATGAAAAAGAATTGGCTCGAGCCAAGGAAGGTTTACAATTTTGACATCTCCAAAGTCGACCAAATTTTTGACCATCTGTAGGTCGACAAGGTAACTAACTTACCTAAGGGCCATGTTTTAACCACAGCTAAAGAAACTAAAAAGAAACCGTACTGCAAGTGGCATGGTATGTGGAAGCATCAAACTGTCCACTGTGTGGTATTCCGAAATGCAATCCAAGCACTAATTTACAAAGGCACCTTGAAGTTTCTAGAAAAAAGAAAGGATGTAATGGAGGTTGATAACAATCCTTTCCCATCGGCTAAAATGGATATGGTTTCGGCCAGAATTGTAGACTTGACTAAACCTTAAATGAAGGTCGAGCTAGGACATCCCTCATCAGGCAAAGTCTGGAAAAAGGAGAATAGACCGAGAAAGGAGTATTTTGCCAAAAAGGCCGAACTACCCACTATAGTGCTTTGTACCTGCTGCAAACATGAGGTTGAAGATGGAAAGAAGCAGCAACCTTTAGAGATATATGAGCAAAATGTGTTAACGTCACCATTAAAGAATTACAGGCCTCATAGTCAAAGTCAGTGTTCCAGCACTTAAGACTAAAGGTGCAAGGTGGGCATTGGACGCTGAACCATCAACACCAAGGGGGGCAATTTGATTCTAAACTTCAGGTTACATTTTCGAGGGATAATCAAATAAGATTGGTTTCTCATAAAATTGAGAAGCCAAGGACATTTTGGCCACCAATTATAGAAATAGGTCGCTAGTACCATGTGGAATATAAGCATTATCAGTCGCTCACCAGATCTCAAAAGAGATGGATGCAAAGGCAACATGCTACTGTAAGAAGACTAGTACAAGAAGTAAAAGCTCATGAGAAGGCTATTGAAAAAAAGCCAGTGACAATACTAACTCGGCTTGAAAATAAGAAAGATGATAATATATTAAAGGAATTGGAGTCATACCTTTGCGATACAGAGGGTAGGCTATAGGGTTTGAAGAAGATGGCTGAAGTCACGGATAAAAAGGTCGTTGTCTCATCAGGAGCCGGTCCTTCTGGAGTGAAGAAGCAATCTATGGTATGGGTTAGGAAACAAGTGCTGAAGTTCTCCCATGCATAAAGAATTTGGATGACGACCTTATGAAAGAAGACATGATTGATTCTTTGACCAATAAAAAGTTGAAAGTCAAATTTAAAACCATGGATGAAGTGACTTGTAATATGATCGTTGTCTTACCATTAACATTTGAAGCTAACCCTAACCAAGTGAGTGTGATGGAAGGGGATGTTATAGAAGATGGAGATGTCAAGGTAGAGATTGTAGAGGACATTGAACCTCTAAGGAAGGAGTTAAATCATTCTCGACCTCAAAAGATGATTTTGAAGAAGCTCGCAGAAAGAATGGCACAACATTTAAAGCCACTCTATATTAATGCTCATTTTGATGGCATGCCTGTAAATAGGGTTTTGGTAGACAATGGAGCAGTGGTGAATATTTTTCTTGCTTCCATGTTGGCCAAGTTATCCAAAAGCGAACATGACATTATCCCAACCGAGTTGAAAGTTAGCAACTTCCAAGGAGGAGTTACAAAGGCAAAAGGTGTTCTTCTACTATGGGGGGCAAGTCTATCATGACCGCATTTTTTGTTGTGGAATCCAAATCTAGTTATAATGCTTTACTTGATCGTGATTGGATCCATGCAAGTTTGTGTATGCCACTACCCCTGCATCAAGCTTCATGGTTTTGGAATGGCAAGGAGGTTGAAGTGGTTCAGGCTGATAGTCGACCCTTCTTAGTTAGTGCCAATGCAGTTGAAGCTTGGTACTATGAGGATGAAGTTTGCCAAGTTCAATTTTTCGGCGGTGATAAGCAAGGCCGCCCTACAGGGGTCATGGCCTGGAAAGATGTCAAAGGATTGCGCAAGGTAGCAAAAGAGCTAAGGGATGAGTTGGCTCGACCGACAGTAGCCTGGATATCAAAGGTTAACATAAATAGTTCTTAATGAGATACGCCAAAAAGAGGAAGAAAAAATGGTGGCAGTTCAAACTACCATTAGGAAGTTAATGGCGTATATGGTAGAAAAGAAGTTAGAAGTTAATTTGGCGGTGGACTTGGCCGAACGTATTATGGAGGATAATTCCGGTATTGATGATAAGTCCATCTTCGATGAGATTCTGTTGGCACTAGTTAAGACGGACAACTCCAAGGCCAAGATTCAAGATCCACTAATAGAAGTAAACTTAGGCACTGATAAGGATCCTCGACCAACGTTTGTAAGTGGCTTATTAGAAGCTGATTTACGAGACAAAATTATTGAACTTTTGAAGGAGTTCAAAGATTGTTTTGCATGGGACTAGCATGAGATGCCTGGATTGGATAGGAAATTGGTAGAACATCGCTTTTCAATCAAAAAAGGATTTTGGCTACATAAACAACCACCAAGGAAGATGTCACTAGAGGTCACATTTTAGGTGAAAGAAGAAATTGAGAGGTTGGTTAAGGCGGCTTCATCAAGACAGCTTGATATTTAGAGTGGTTATCTACAGCCAAAGATTATTATCCTATGCCAATGGTTAATTTACTTGTGGATGAAGTGGCCAAGCATGTAATTCTTTCCTTCATGGATGGACATTCTGGATATAATCAAATTTTCATCACAGAAGAGGATGTGCCAAAGACAGCCTTTAGGTGCCCAGGTGCAATAAGCATATTCAAATGGGTTGTCATGCCATTAGGTCTGAAGAATGTAGGAGCTACATACCAAAGAACAATGAATGCAATCTTCCATGATATGATTGGGCATATTTTAGAGGTTTATATTGATGATGTTGTCATGAAATCTGATGTCATGAAAGATCATGTGGCTGATTTGATAAAGGCATTTGAGCGGATGAGAAAACATAAGTTGAAGATGAATCCCTTGAGATGTGCATTTGTCTCTGCAGCTAACTTTTTAGGATTTCTAGTCCATCAAATAGGCATTGAGATTGACAAAAATAAGGCTCGGGCAATTTTGGAAGCCAAACCACCACAGAATAAAAAGGATCTGTAAAATCTTATTAGAAAGATCAACTTCCTTATAAGATTCATCTCTAATACATCTGGGAAGACTCAACCTTTCGTAGAGCTACTAAAATTGAAGAATGAAGAAGAATTTAAATGGGAAAGTCATCACCAGGAGGCATTTGATCGAATAAAAGAATACCTGAAAAAACCACCTATCATTATGCCTCCACGGAAAAATCAGCCGCTCAAACTTTATATTTCATCCGCAGAAAATTCCGTTGGTTGTCTGCTGGCCCAAGATAATGAATTTGAAAAGAGTAGGCTTTATATTACTTAAGTAGAATTCTCACAGCAAATGAGCTAAAGTACTTTCCTATAGAAAAGTTATGCTTGGCGTTGTATTTTGAAGCAACAAAATTATGACACTACATGTTATCGGCTGCGGTGTTTATTATTTCTCAAATTGACTTAATCAAGTATATGTTGTCAAAACCTATTATCAGAAGGTATATTGGAAAATGAATAATAGCATTGTCAGAATTTACATTTAAGTACGTCTCCCAAAAAGCAGTGAAAGAATAAGCTTTGGCCGACTTTTTGGCTGACCATCCATGTTTAAAGGTGGAAGATGAAATGGATCCAGTAGAGATAGCTTCAATTTCCCTTACACATTGGAAGTTAAGTTTTGATCGATCAAGGATGCAGATTTCAGCAGGGGTGGGAATTATAATTAGATCCCCTAAAGGACAAAAGACACAATTTTCATTTGAACTCGCCTTTGAATGTTCAAATAATCAGGCCAAGTATAAAGCTTTAATTATCGGCTTGGAAATTTGAAGGAACTAAGACGTCTTCAGTTGAAATAATTGGCAACTCAATGTTGACCCTGAAACATTTGATGGGTGAATACAGTTGTCATAGTTTGGCTTTATCTGAATATTACATTGTGGCAAATCAACTCATACAAAGTTTTGATGATGTAATCCTTCAACATGTGCCAAGTGAATTGAATTTTGAGGCCAACGAGATGGACCAGATAGCATCAAGAGTACACATTCCGGCTGAGTTGACAGAGAAGGTAATAAGTATACGGAAGAGGACTCTCTCAATGTTGAAGGAAAGATTCACAATGGGAGATATTTTTTGTGTAGAGATAGATGAATATGATTGGAGATTTTTGTTGGTGAAATACTTGGAGAATCCTAATGGAAAGAATGATAGAAAGACTCGCCTAAGAGCAGTTCAATATGTCTTATTTAACAAGCAGTTATATAAGATAGGTCAGGATGATTTACTTTTGAAATGCTTGGGCAAACATGAAGTAATGTTAGTAATGGATGAGGTGCATGAAGGTATCTATGGTGTACACCAAGCAGGCATAAAAATGAGGTGGTTGATAAGAAGATATGACCATTATTGGATGACTATCCTGTCTGATTGCATTAATTATGCCAAAGGGTGTATGGCTTGTCAACGTCATGGTCCAATATAGTACATCCCTGTCGTACCATTGAACCTGATAGTTAAGCCTTAACCGTTTTAAGGTTGGGCTATGGATTTGATTAGAAAGGTGTATCCTCCATCGATTAAGCAACATTCGTTCATCGTAGTCACCACCGACTACTTCACTAAATGGGTGGAAGAATGACTGACTATGAACCAAGCAGATGTGATCAAGTTCATCAAAAGAAGATATAATCCACAGGTTTGGCATAGCAGAAACTACTATGCTGGATCGTGAAACAGTATTCATTGGTGAAGTGGTTGAAACATTCACCAAGGAATATGGGATTAAACTTAATCATTCAACCCCATATTTTGCTCAGGCCAATGGTCAGGTTGAGGCAACAAATAAAGTCCTAAAATGCATCTTAGAAAAAATGGTAGATGACAATCCGAGGGATTGGCACAACTTGCTATTTGAAACTTTATGAGCTTATCAAACATCAAAGAGATCTAGTACTAGAACCACACCTTTCGCACTAACATATGGGCATGATACTAATCTACCCATGGAAGTAACTGTGAGGTCTCTATAGATTGCCCAGCATCACAATCTTACTTCGGCCGAATACAGTCAAGCCATGATGTAAGAGATAGAAGAATTGGATGAAGTGAGATTGGTTGCACTGGATTATCTCCAAATATAGAAGAAAGCTGTGGCAAGAGCGCATAACAAAAGAGTACAATTTAAGGACTTCGGCGAAGGGGACTTCGTGTGGAAAGCAATCCTACCAATTGGTTCCAAAGATCCAAAGTATGGAAAATGGTCTCCTACCTGGGAAGGACCAATCATTGTCACCAAAATATTAGGGAAGGGTGTGTATCAACTTTAGGACATTGATGGTACAAAGCATTCCAACTCGATCAACGGCTGCTTCTTAAAGAAATCTTACCTGACTAGTTGGGAAGCTCATGAAACAATAAAGGCAAAAGAAACTAGTTAGGTGCATTAAACAGGATATTAAGTCTTGTACTCAATATATCATTCGGTATTAATAAAGTTTAGGGCCAAAATTTTCACGGCCATTATTTTTTTAATTTTTTATTTATTTGTGTATATGGCTTGGCTAATTTTGGCCGCTCGTAAAATATAATTTTTATATGCCGAGTTTGGAAGACTCAAGCATAGGATGAATTTCACTGCCAATTTCAAACAAGACTTAATAATTTGGAGAAGATACGATTGTTTGGCCGACAAACGGCTAAGAATAAATTTATTAAGGAGCCATAAAATTTAATGGACTAGTCTAACAAAAGAAATAAAACAATATCTAGAGAAAAAAATAATAAAAAAAGAGGCTACTGCTCTCCAAATACATCATAAGCTATTTTTTTGAAAGCTTCCTATAAACAATTACAATGCTGGATAGTTTCTTTAGCTTGAGATCTACTGTTTCTCATTGCTTTGATTTTCTCTTTGGTATTGATAATTTTCACTTTGACAGAAGCGGCTTGAGTAGACAAGTTCTTGGCATGATTGACCTTTTCTTTAAGATTAAGTTTTGCAATGGATAGTTTTTCCTTCAATTCCTCGATCTCAATAGCTAGAGCAGCAGCTTCTTGCTTTGTTGTAGAATGGTCAGCAGCAACGAAGCAAAATTAGCTTGGAGGTTAGAAAAAGAAGTGGAAATTTTTTGGACCTTGTCAATATCCCACTGTGCAAATAAAAAGGTATTCACATCCTGATGAAAAGTGGCATGGATCTCAGGGACACAAGAACAGATGCTAGCATCCAATAAAGAAGTATTGCTAATGAAGCCGAATGATTTGTCTAGTTTTTCTCGTGCTTCATTTTTAGTTAAGGCTTTAAAATCTCCTTTGAAAAAGCTAACAATATAGTCAAAAGCTTTTTGGACTTTTTCAATTTCAGAATCGTCTACTTCTATTTGAGTGACAACTGGAGTAGGCAAGAATGGTCCGAGAAGGTCATCAGCATCAAGGAAAATATTCTCTCCAAGGTTAAATTTAGCCGGAAAAATGAAAGATTCCTGCAAAATGAAATAATAAATAAAGAAAATTATTTCAACATTTGAGATGACTTGAAGTGTGAAATATATATATACCTTGGATTTGTTTCCTGTTGTGACAGAGAGAGGTTTTGGAATAGCAAACGAGGTCGAAGACACCAAAGGCAAATTAGAAGATTCGGCCAAAGGAGAAGGAGAGCGTTTGTCCAAAGTTTGGCCATTCTATCATGAAAAAAAGAAATTTAATGAGTTGACATGTATGAATGGTGGAAAGAAAAGGCCAAAGGTTATATATGTCCATATATTAATAATATCATTATGCGTGTCATTTGTTGGAGATTGATTGCCATGAGAAGATGGGATGATAGCTTTTTTATCTTCGCGTGCCCAGTGTGGTTTTTCTGCATTTATCAAAAAGTTAATTTTAGTATAAATAAAACTAAAACCACATTTACAAATGCTAAGTTATACCAGATTCGGGGGTACAGGATTGTCCCACTTTTTTTATTTTTTGGAAGTGCTTTCATTGGCAAACGAAAGGGATAAAAGTTGAATGTTAGATGAACAACCTGCAAGAGTAAAACAGTTAATTCAAGCAAAACCACATTTGCTGAAGGTGTTTTTTGCATAAAACTTACTAATGTCTAAAAATTGGCTGGACCAAATAATCTTTACAGTCTTCATTAATGGAGGGTTTTTCTCTATGCCCTGGCAAGGATTAAGTGCAGTACTCAACCAAAAAGGAAGAAAATGATATCTGGTCAGCATAGAAAAAGTTTCCGAAGCCCGATGGTTTGTGGAGTAGAAGAAGTCAAAGCAATCTTTGGCCGAATGTCCTTGTAAACCATTTTGTAGGATTTGGCAGCCTAGGAGCGTATTGGGATGACTTGTGGACAGAGATGGCCTCTTCTAAAGAAAGTAGGCATGGAGCCAAAGCTGCAATATTCACAGAGGACCGGCATGATGTGGGTCCATGTTAGCATTGACGACAAACCAATAGTAAGATCTTCAGCTATGTGAATGTATCCTTTTGTCACTTGCATTGAAGGCACACAAAAGATATACTTGCACAACCACAAAAGAAGAAAAGAAAGGTGTTCTTGATTTAAGGGTGGTTTGCCTTTGCCTTGGATGTTCTTCAAGAAGTGGTTGTAAGAAGATTCATGCTTTGGGAAGTTAGCTTCTTCACAATGCAGCATGCCGTCTCAAGATAGAGCAGTAATGGACAAAAGTTCGCCATAAGGTCTAAGGCCGAGCAAAAAAACTAGATTTAAAGGTCAGTGTCATCATCCCAAACCTGAAATGAAAAACATTGGAAATACAAGACCACAAACAAAATGCAGCTACAATCAGGCCTTTGTCGCGTGGAATGTTAATATAGGATAGATGTATCGTGGCATAAATTCCAAATTTTTTTCAGGTACTGCCGTAATAGGGATCTAAGGGATCCACCCATGTAATCCACTCCGGAGGTGTGACTGGCCATGACTTGAAAGGTTTAGAATCTTCCTATTTAGACCAATCTAAGGCTGATGAGGAGAATGGTAGAACTCTATCCCGGCAAGTTCTGAATACGGCTTCAACTTCACAAGGCATTTTGTCTTTGAATCTAGGGCCAAGGCTAAATTCCTTATAAAGTTGGTTTCTCTCGATCAAAATCCTATCGTCAATAGCATTTTTGGTGTGATTGATAGCATGCTCAAGCTACTCTATATATGACAAAATCCTATCGTCAATAGCATTTTTGGTGTGATTGATAGCATGCTCAAGCTACTCTATATATGACAATTTGTCTTATTGGTGGTCTGCTATATATAAAAAGAATACTTCAGAAAATAGAAATATATATATATATATATATATATATATTTAATATGCTAAATTAAGGCCATTAGGACCTTTGAGTGTGGAAATGAATCATGAGCCTCATTATTTTTTGTTTTGCAGCTTTGATAAAGTTGTGTCCTCATCGAGCTGATTATCTTAAAAAAAAAAATTCATCCGCTTGAATAAGTTTTAAACAACCAAGAGTTGAAAATTGGAAAGGCAACTGGCATGTTCTGATGCTATACTTATATATATATATATATATAAATAAAGGAATGCATTCATGGTTTACCTATACATACATATATATATATATGGTTATATATTACAAAAAAGAAAAATAAAAAAAAGGAAGCATGAGATGTTTTGGTATGTATATTTATATATATATATATATATATATATATATGGAACCGAGAGAAGGTTTGTGTGGCTGGACAAAAGACATGTGGATACATTTTTGCCATATATATGTATGAAGCCTTGTGCCATGGTGAGTATTTTCATGCTTCACATGTGCAAATATATTAAAAAAAAAAAACAAGAGACAAAAGGCATGAGATGTTTAGATGCTATACATATATATATATACGAAACCATGGGCCCTTGGTGAGTGTTTTCATGCTTCACATGTGCATATATATTAAAAAAAAAGAAAAAAGAAAAAGGAAAAGGAAGCATGAGAAACCGTGTGCTTTTGTGGATGTCTTCCATGCTTAACATGTCTATGTATATAAACAAGAGGCATGAGAGGTTTAGATGCTATTTAGATATATATATATATATATATATATATATGAAACCGAAAGGTATGGTGGAATAGCTAGATTAAAGACAGGTTAATGCTTTGGTGTCATATGAAGCTGTGAGCAGATGTGCAGGTGGGAGCATAACTTTGTGCAGAATCCAGCAAAGAAACAAGTCAATATATACATATATTTGTCTGGTAATGAATTGAAGAACCGGCGGCAAACACGAAGCTTCATATCCACATGAAAATTAAGTTTGCGAAGCCAAAATTTTCATACCAAATCAATAATTGAGAAAGAGACCGTGCATTAGAGAAGGGTGGAGCCGAATATGGTTGCAGTAAATAAAGCTGAGAAGGATGAAAGACATACCCGTTCGTGGAAGTTGTCTGATCGGTGCAGTGGAAGCTTGACTGCAAGGCTTGGATGGACTGCACTCTGAAGATGGATGGTTGATCCCGCTTAAAAGATGGCTCAATTTGCAAGAATTTCCAGTTGGAATTGGAGTGTTTTAGCTGTAAGCAAAATAAATTGAAAAAGAGAATCACATGTGCATCTACGGAATCCGTGACCTACAAAAAACGAGTAGAATTTTTGGAAGCAATGGATTTGTAATTGTGATGATATGTTTATAGACTCTAGGGTTTGATGGCCGCATGAGAAACATATGAATACTGAATTATTTGGTGCATTATATGGTGATTAATTTTTGAGCCAGTAAAGTGCTAAATATTAGCAAGATATTTTGAGTATACTCAGAATTGGAGTAAGCGGCCGAAGCTTAATTAGCAGTGAAAGAATTAATATGCATTTTATAAGATTCGGCTAATTTCTTTTAAGGTTATGAAAGTTAATTGATCAAATAAATTGAAAAGGTCGGAATAAAGAGCACATTCTGGAGGTTATGGAGCTGGAAATTACGGAATGTCATCAAGAGGTGATCTTGGCATACATTAAATATAGTGTATTTTGCCATCTAATTTGATGAAAGCTGGATGTGCTATTTTATGGAAACGATAGTTATTGATTTATAACTGATACGTATATATAGAGATCACAAAAGACATTCAAGGTGATAAAAGGAAATTTTAAGTATACAAAATAAGAAAAAAAGGAAAGAAGGCAAATTGGCAAGAAGAATCCGGATTGAATTTGGAATGAAGTTCCGATTCAGGGTGATGGCAGAAAGGGTGATTGGGCAGCAAAAATAAATATGAATATATATAAACATATTATATATATACATTCGGATGTAATCCCAAACGTTTTGCTGCAATAATTGATTGGCAAAATTGGAGGCTTGGATATTTTCTTCCATCTGTCTTTAGAAGTGATTAATTTGAAGTATTCTGGGCAAAATGTATACATATTGATTTGATATGCGTATGTATATGTATATATGTGTTTGGCCTGTTTATTTGAGAACTTGTTGGGGGCAAAGGATTCCGAAAGATAACGGACGGGAAGGATTAAATACATGTCATGATATTTTGATGAAGTGAGTGCCACGGCATACTTGCATGTGGATTATGTAAAATCATACATGCACATGAGTTTGCTTGTGCTTGTTACGTGCATATTGAATGTTTTTTTTTTTTTTTGCATCAAGGCATGAAGCTATCACAAGGCCATCATTCAAGATCCAAGTTAATACTATATTCCTTTGCAATTTTTTCATTCCACTTCAAACTCACAAAGCAAGGGGGCAATGTTTGGACCATAATATTAATTTTCTAAATTAATATTTTTATGTCATTGAAATATTATTTTTAGGAGATCAATTAAATAGCATTAGTCCCCCATGATTGGAAATGATAGAGAAACCAAACTTGCACATGTATAAATTATGATTTTGAAGTTGGTTTTTTGAAAAGTCCAACATCGGGAGCGTGTGAAGCAACTTAAAGTTCTCTACATATATAAATTCAAGCTCCATTAGCTTTGAAAAAGAATCTCTACACACCTCCACAAACGACTACAAGAATATAGACTAATTAGTTTATTCTCTGTAGAATTTACTTTGTTTATTTTATTGTTCTTATTTGTTTTTAGTTGAAAATTTATTTTAAAAATCTTTTATTCATTAAGGCAATCAGACCTTGTAAGATTATTTTTGTTCTCTAATAATCAATATAATCGTCTGAGGAGTTTGATTCATTTGGCGCACATTTTCTTTTATTTCTTTGAACTATTACAGGTTTGAAGTGGCATGCCCGCAAATTTAGAAGACGACAGATTATTGGAAATTTTCCGACATTATTCCAACAAAACCCATGAAGGACCAACTCTAAGCAAGTATAATGTCCAATGCAGTATAGCACATCATACTTCAGCTTTAACAAAATACACATATGTACATACATAAATACATACATACATGCATGCATACATAGAAGTATTCCATTACTATGAAGGCTAGATGACAATTTAGGCAATAATATAAATGGATGGGGTTAAAAACTTCAAATCATCTTGTTACTAACAAAATATAAATTGTGTTAATTAAATAAATAACTAAACAATATGATATCAGGTGAAATTATATAGTAGAAAAGAAATTCAGTAATAAAAAAAAGAACATCAAACATGATATAATTTTTCTATGCCAAAAATTACTCTGTCATACTCTTTGTATGGTTCCAGAGAAAACCATGGATGAAACAGTAAAATAAAATTGTGAGACTGTTTTGAGTTTTTTATTATCTTGACAGCTACAAGCTGAATTATCAGGCTTAAAACTTTTCTTTCCTGGCAAATAATCAAAGAAAAAGAGGTACAGAGAGCTCAAATGGAAATTAAAGATTGAAGGAAACTATGAAAATGAATCATAAATTTTACAAAAAAAAATAAAAAATAAAAACCTTAGAACGGTTTTGGATACCGAAGAAAACGAGAAAAGAAGCAAGCAGTGTCAGCAAAGGGAATAGCCTCCATTGAAGCATATTCTCCATTCCTGCTCTGCTAAACATAGGAAAAGGAAGGAGAGGTTTTTGATTTGGTCGAAGAGGTTCTTGTTAATTGAGAATTATTCCATGTATCTTAAAGATAAGGCTTAATTAATTAAGAAGTTGATAAGTATTATGTATGCATGTATTAAGTCTTTTAGGAGTTTGTGATGTAATTAATGTTCTAGTCCACATTCATAGTATTAGAGTTAATTTCAAGTTATGTTCCTGGTATAAATAGCTTTGCTGATCTCATTTTGATGTATGGATTAATGTATGAAGAAAATGATGAAATGGAAAATGATGTACGAATGCTTTATCAGAAAATTGTTTTAACAGATTGAAGTTCTTTATTGTTTGGTGTATTTGCCAGCATATTTCATGTTTTCTTCAACAAGTGGTATCAGAGCTTAATTCTTAAGGCATTTGTTAAAAATGTCTTTGAGTGAGCAAATTGGTCCTGGTCCTCTAAAGTTTGATGGAAGCAATTATCATTTATGGGCTTTCAAGATGCAAGCCTATCTTGAAGCCCTCAATTTGTGGGAACTAGTAGAGCAAGACACTGATCCTCTAAAAGACATGAAGAGGTAATCCAAAGGAAGCCAAAAGCTTTGACCTGCATTCACCGGACTGTCACTAATGCAGTCTTTACGAGGATTATTAATATTAAATCTTCAAAAGAAGTGTAGGACAAATTGAAGTTGGAATTTGAAGGTAATAACAAAGTCAAGTTTATTAATTTTATAACCTTGAAGAGGGAGCTTGATGTCATGAAAATGAAGGAAGAAGAAATTATTAAAGAATATGCTTCAAGGCTCTTTGATGCGACAAACAAGATCAGATTTCTTGGCCAAGATCTTCTAGATGAAAATATTATTGAAAAACTTTTTTGTAAGCCTACCAACAAAGTATGAGTCAAAGATTTCAGCCATTGAAGAGTCTGTTTATCCTAAAACTCTTCATATTTCATAACTGATTAGTACGCTTTATGCCTTTGAAAAAAAGCTCGGCATAGGAGGTGAAGAATATAATGTTGAAGGAGCATTCCAAGCAAGACACAAAAGTAAGCAAAGCAAAGAAGATGGCAAGAAACCTACAAAAGGAAGTTCAAACAAAGGGAAAGATGTGCAGTTTCTGCAAATTCAGACCAAAAGACAAGTTATCCACCATGTAAACATTGTACTAGAACAAACCACAAGTAGGAAGATTGCAGATATAAAGGCAAGCCTCCCATTTAATGTAGGTTCTACAAAAAATGGGTCATTTTGAAAGAAATTGCAAACTAAAAAAAGCACAAGGCAAAGCAGGGACAACTCAACAAGCAAATGTCACAGAAGCAGAAGAAGAAGAGCTCGAAGAAAATGTATTTCTTGCTTCTCAATTACTCGAATCTGATTTACTACATGGTTGATTGGTAGCGGATGCACAAGTCACGTGGCTAAGGAAGAGAGTCTATTTCAAAGTTTAAACAAGTCTATCAAGTTCAAGGTTAGAATTAGAAATGGATAAGTTGTAGAGGTTGCTGGAAGGGGAACTATTTTGGTTCAAACCAAGGCTGGACCAAGACATATTAATCAAGTTCTTTATGTCCCCCCCCTCTCTCTCTCTCTCTATATATATATATATATAATCTCCTAAATGTCCCTCAAGTTCTATTAAATGGCTATTCTAGTTTTTTAAAAGAAATTCATATTATATCTATGACAAAAGAGCTTTCTTAATTATAAAACTACCTAGGTTAACAAGTATTTCATGTTCAATCTTAATATTCAAAAGGAAGATGCATGTAATGTAACTCTTAATAAATCTAAGATATGGCATTGTAGATTTGGTCATTTTCACTATAATGCCCTATCTAAGCTATGTAAGGAAGGCATACAAGAAATATGCAAGAGGTGATGATCTCAAATGAAGTATGTAGAGTTTTCCAAATGGGGAAGCAACACAAACTACCATTTCCTGCTGAAGCAACATGGAGAGCAAAGAGTAAGCTTGAACTCATTCATAGTAACCTTTGTGGTCCTATGAAGGAGCAATCCTTGAACAAGAACAAATAATTTGTTTTGTTTGTGGATGATTATACCCGGATGACCTGGATTTATTTCATCAAAAGTAAGTCGCAAGCTTTTGATATTTTTAAGAAGTTCAAGAGGATGGTTGAAGCTCAAATAGGCAGTAAGATCAAGGCTCTCAGAATTGACAATGGTCTTGAGTTCAACTCCATAGAATTCAAAGATTTCTACAACAATTATGGTATTTCTTATCAACTCACAATTCCGTACATAACATAACAAAATGGTGTTGTGGAGAGGAAGAATAGAGTTGTCATGGAGATGATAAGATGTATGCTAACTGAGAAGAAGCTTCCCAATAAAATCTGGGCCAAACCTGCCTGCATGGTAGTATATCTCATGAATAGTTTTCCTACTTCAGCCTTGAAGGGAGTCACACCCATTGAATAATGGACAGGTCATAAACCTTCAATAAAGCATGTGAGAATCTTTGGTGCTGGATGTTATGTTCATGTGCCAACGCCTAAAAGATCCAAACTAGATCAAAAGTCTCGACTTAGAATTTTTCTAGGTTATGTTCCTATAACCAAAGGATACAAAGCCTATGATATTTAAGAAGGAAAGGTCCTTGTCAATAGAGATGTAATAATTGATAAAGGATCAAATTGCAAATTGGTTAAGAAAAAATTGAAGCAACAAAAAAAATATTATTTTTAAACCTAATAAGGAGTTACAGACTTAGTAGTAAAACAACCAAGATAAAGATGACAAAGATGAATTTAATGATGAAGATCAAGATGAACCATTGAAGCTAAGAGCCAAAAGTCTATGAGAGTTGTAATCTGGCTATCTCTGAACCAAATTTATATGAATTAGCATCAAAAAATGCTAGATGGTTCAAGCTATGGAGGAGGAGTCGTTCATGATTAACAAGAACCAAACTTGGACTCTTGTGAGTAGACCTAATGGAAGAAAGCCAATTGGTCTAAAATGGATTTACAAAATGTAGAGAAATTCGGATGGTTCAGTCAACAAACTGAAAGCAAGATTAATCATAAAGGGATATGCTCAAAAGGCAGGTTTGGATTATGGAGAAATATTTGCTCCTATAGCATGACAAGACACAGTCTGGTTTCTAGCGGCTTTGGCTGAAAAATCTATCATTTAGATGTTAAATCAACATTTCTTTATGGTGGCTTGAAAGAGGATATTTATGTGGACATTCCTCAAGGTTTTCCAACTAAGACTGAAGGTGATAAAGTTTTAAAGATTAATAAGGCTTTGTATGGGCTGAAACAGGCTCTAAGAGCTTGGTATGGGAACATTAATGCTTATTTAAGTAATGTGGTTCTCAAAGGAGTCTAAATGAGGCAATATTATGTGTCAACATAGGTTCAACTCTTGTTGTCTCTATGTATATTGATGATTTGCTAGTAACAAGCAATGATAAGGATGAAATTTTCAAAATTAAAATGTAGAAATAATTTGAAATGTCAGATCTTAACATTATGAACTAGTTTCTCGGAATGGAAATCATGCAAAAAGATATAGGTATTTCTATGACTCAATCCAAGTATGCCAAAGATTTACTGAAGAAATGGAAGATGGAAGACTACAAACTAGTTCCTATGCCAATGGCTTGCAATGAGAAGTTATCAGAAGATGATGCAGCTGAAAAAGTAGATACTATCATGTTTAGGAGCATCATTGGAGGTCTTTTTTTCCAAACACACACCGGACCTGATATTATGTTTTCCATAAGCTATTTATTAAGATTTATGCATGAACCATGTGAGAAACATCTTAGATGCTCTAAAAGAATTTTGAGATATGTGAAAGGAATTGCCAATTATGGGTTATGTTTAGTTCAAAAGGTTCAGGTGAATTATCAAAAGGCTTAGGTGAATTAATGGGGTTTTCGGACTCCGATTGGGCTTGAAATGAAGATGATAGCAAAAGTAGTTTAGCTTATGTATTCACTCTTGGAAGTTGTGTATTTTCATGGTGCTCAATGAAACAAGAAGTTGTTGCTCTCCTCTGCTGAAGCAATATATATTGCAGCTGTCAATGCAACAAATCAAGCTATTTGGATTCAAAAAATACTTCAGATTTGGGCATGAATGTAAGTTCACCTATGGTTATCAATGTGGACAACAAATTTGCCATTTCTCTTGTAGAAGCTTCAATTCTTCATGGCACTGCCAAGCATATTTGAGTCAAGTTTCATGTGATAAGGCAGATGGTGGCTAATAAAGAAATCAAGTTGAATTATTGTCCTTTTGAAGCTCAAGTAGCAAATATTTTGACTAAAAGTCTTCAAAGGCAAGGTTTGAGCATATACGAAACATGTTGGGAGTACATGGATCAATTCCTAAGGAGAAGAATGTTAATTGAGAATTATTCCATGTATCTTGAAAATGAGACTTAATTAATTAAGAAGTTGATAAGTATTATGTATGCATGTATTAAGTCTTTTAGGAGTTTTTGATGTAATTAATGTTCTAGTCCACATTCATAGTATTAGAGTTAATTTCAAATTATGTTCCTAATATAAATAGCTTTGTTGATCTCATTTTGATGTATGGATTAATATATGAAAAAAATTATGAAATGGAAAATGATGTATGAATGTTTTAACATATTTAGGTTCTTCATTGTTCGGTGTATTTGCCAGCATATTTTATATTTTTTTCAACAGTTCTCATTGCCAACTGTACACCTGTGCGGAAAAGCATGAAAATCACTATCAATCAAATTCCAAAAGCTGGACAACCAAGATTCTCATACATACAGTTCAGTCCGTTTGTCACCGAGCAAAGCTCATACCTAAGTTAAGAAATTACCAAACAAACGTGTTTATAAAACACTAAACCAACTTAAGTTAATAGGACCTAGCAAAAAACAAAAAACAAAATACAAAAAACCTGGTAAGGATTACAGTTTTGTGATCTAATTTATGTTATCCAAAAGTACGTTCTACGGAAAAAAAAAAATATATATATATATATATATATAAATAATATGAAAATTCAAAAATTATAAAACCTAAAATTATTAATAAAAAATTAAGGAGAGATATATATTATACTCTTTCTTTTTTTTTTTTTTTTTTTTTTTTTGGGGAAAAAAGAGACATTGTATTCGTGTGATATTTATGTTTTTACTTTTAAAAAATATATTTTATATTTTTCTAAATCTGTGACAGATTAACTAGGAACAATGGTAAATTCAAACAAAGTACCGCTTGGCAAAGCAGAGTATCCAAATTGTAGGCTGCTCGGACACACAAACCAAAGGGCAATGATAACCTTACCCTTGACAGTCGGATCCAAAACGACTGCGGTCTGTAATACTATTAAAATATTCGTTCAACCATTTGTCAACCTCTATAGCAACTCTCTCATGCTTGTTTCCTTGATTCTTAATAATTTGATTACTCATGCTAGAAGAGATACACATGGAAACCTAGTTCGCTTAATCATACTTGACATATCACAAATGGTTGGATTTTTATTTCTTTCTTACATATATATATATATATATATATATATTCATTTTTTTTTTTTTCCTTCCTACATACGGCAGCAATTTAAACTTGTATAATAAACTCGACCCCTCCAATCTGCGAACCAAAACTTCTGCAATTGGACTGTCCATAAAGATTAAAATTGCTAAAAGAGTTATGGTTGCTGTATATGCATTTTTGTAAGTAAACATCAGCTATTCTTTTATTCTTGTGTGGTACTGTACAGACATGGTCTATATGGATGTGAAACCTTCACAGGCAAGTAGGAAAAACTGATTTATTTTCCTAATTCTATTTCTATACTCCTTTATTTTGCGAGGATTGGAACACCGCAGGCAGCAGAAGCATGTTTCCCCTCTTCGTACACAAGGTTTCCTCTCACAAATGTTGCTGAAACTTTTCCATACAGCTTTCTTCCCATGTAGGCTGAGATACCCTATTTTATATAAACCACAAAAAAATAAGAACATTTAATGGCTCAAAAAAATTCACATGACAAAAAAAATAATAATAAAAAATAGGAAGAGAGAAGTACCGGATGCTTAAGGTATACAGGGTAGTCATTATCGAGGTCAAACTCCACTTCAGGTTCCCAGACAACCACATCTGCAAGGTTTCCAACTGCAATGCTCCCCTGCAAAATTCAAAAGAAAAAAAAAAAAATGCAGGAAATGCATTTTAAAAACTAAGGAGAATACAAAAAGAAAGAAAATAATTTTACCTTTGATTCTTGTCCAGCAAGCTTGGCAGGTCTCTCACCCCACCATGAAGCTAACTGTTCCAGAGTTACTCCGTATTTCTTCCCATATGACCACGTTACTGGAAGAATAAACTGCACATATTCATCCAAAATTGTTCATGCCACTTCTCAAAATCCCTACAACATATAATTATTATATAAAAAATAAAAAATTCAAGTACTACTAGTTAAGATAAAGAAGGAAAGAGAGTGAAAAAAAAGACACAAGCCTGCAAAGATGATATTCCACCCCAAGCCCTCAAAAAGTCACCATCATCGAGGAGCTTAAGCTCCGGCAAGGTTGGGGAATGATCAGAACTTAACATATCAATATGTCCTTCCTGAAACAAAAGTTGAAACCAATAAGTAGAATCAAATGAATGATAGAAGGTCATGAACCTATTTGAACTTTGTGACATACCAACAGAGCATCCCACAACTTCTCTTTGTTGGCTGCATCACGGATGGGCGGAGAACATTTGAAACGAGTATCTCCATCCTGAATCTCTTCAGCTGAGAAAGCTAAATAGTGGGGGCAAGTCTCAACAGTTACACTATCACCTCCATTTTTTGCTTCCTGTAAATACAGTACAATTGCAGTACTAGTTTCAATTCATAGGCACTCAAGTTTTGAATATAGAAAATGTTTTATACGAAACAGTACCTTAATAAGATTTAAGGAAGAACTTGAATCAGACAAGTGAACAATGTGAAGATGAGCTCCTGCTGCTGAGCCACCAATCCTTGTATCCTTTGTCACTGTCAAGAGCTCCCTAATAGCTGCCTCCTCCCTAAATTGAAATTAAACTTGCCGCAATGGTCAAATGGAATTTCATGTAGAGATTTTGATGAAGAATTTACCAAAGAAAATTTTATATACCATGAAGGTGGCCGAGTCTTGAGATAAGTCGAATAGGAGCGAGCATCATCATCGCCATCTTCAAGTCCCAAGTTGCTGATAGGATCTTGTTCAATCTCTGCATGTACAAGTAAAGGTCTTCTATATTTTGCCAATAGAGACAGTCCCTCCTAAGGAAAAACATAATTGAAAACCATATGCAAATATTCTCAGAATACCAGTACATTGAAGTCTATACAAGAATTTAAATTATAAGCAATTAACAAGTAGTTTTTGTGATGAACAAATGGAGACAAGCATTGCAACAAACCAGTACATGCAAATGTTGAGGAATCATGACCAAAAATTTAAAAAAGGACTAGAAAAATTAGCAAATGCAGAATTGTAGGAAATCCAATAATCATGATAAATTATCTCTATAAATTGTATAACCTATATTGCAAGCTAGATCAGATTTTAGATATGAAATTTGGAATTTAACACGAGACAAACCTTAATATGACTGGTGTTTGTCATAGGAAAATCACTGATGCCAGAGGGACACATAAAAGACTACAAAACAGAAACAGCAACATTAATTAAAAGAGGATGAAATCACAAATACGACAATATGCACAGCCAATCATGATATTATTGTTTAATATTCACTCTGTATATTTCATATTATAGTAGTAATTATTCTAACCTGTAACATGGTGAAATTGTGCTAACTTGTAACATGGTGAAATAATGTTCAGGAATATTACATTAACCGATAGCCCACCAAACAATAAAATATGTTTATAAATTTAAGTTTGTAGAACCTAAAGAAGTACTATATCCAGAGAATGGATTTGATTTCTATTAAGCCAAGTTAAATATTATCAATAACTTAACACATTAAATAGTTACCTTTAAACCAAGGACACCAGCATTTAGGAGATCCTCTAGAGCAGATTTGTTAAATGCATTTTCAGGAACAAGACCACCCCAGAAACCTGTTCATACTGTATTTACAATGACAGCATCTCTCAAAACGTTATTAAGTCAAAAATATAGGTTCAGGACCATACCAACGTCTACATAAATCCTCTCTTTTGCAGACTGAATCTGACAAGCAGAAGCACAAAAATTTGTGAGAATAATTGGTTATTCAAATGATAACAATAAATAAGTAAATAAACTGCAAGTCCATTTGAAAGTAACCAAGCTAAAAAGTGACTTAGTGCTATACAAAATCATAACAGTAAAAAGGTCCTCTTATTGCTTGGCCCCAAGCACCTTGAGTTCAAAAGTTTCCCTAGACACAGTTGAGGGAAAATTGTTCAAAGGCATATCAACCAATGTTGTTATTCCACCTGCAGAAACAAAAGTCATTATAAATAGCATGTAGGTCTGTAAAGAGTAATTGTACTGCAAGAGAGTAATCTGACAGTGTAGAAGGGAGAGAATGAGGAAAAATGAAGCAAATTTATGGGATATTAGATTTAAAAGGAAAGAAACTGATGTAAGACAGAAAGCGATTTATTTATATTTTCTAAAGGTCTAAAAAGTGAAATGTGCATGGAAGTATGAGAAGGCTTTGAGAAATCAGCTTTAAGAACACAGTAGTACATTGATGAAGCAATTTTGAAACCAGATTGGCATACCAGCAGCAGCTGCTTTAGTTCCTGAAGGAAATCCTTCCCACTCTGTTCTTCCAGGATCATCAAGGTGTACATGCCTGCCATTAATGTAATTAGGAGCATTTAAATTTTGAAATATGCCATTTTATAATAGCATAAGTCATGTCTTTTCATTTAAATTCATTTTGCCTACTAATATTAACTAGAACTGTTCCACTGTCTGGCACCTTGATGAACTAGAATTTTTTTTTTTTTGGGTTCTTGAATCACTTTTTCAGTTGTACATTCCTAATAATAGTATATTCAAAGCCAATCAAATCGACCCCACCTATCATTTAGATCTAATGACAGCTTAAATTTAAACAAAAATGATCAATGGGTTTCCAAACCACAAGAGTAATCCGATAACTCCAGCTAGTAAATCTTATAGATGGGGGAATAAAAAATAATAAAAAAATTAACAAAGCTTCTTCTTATCTAACAAATATGAAAAAAAAAAAAAAAAAAAAAAAAAAAAAAAGAATGTTAACACACTTCATGGAATTAGGCTTCAGATTTAGAATAAACTTATATAGAAGCAGAGTTGTCCTGAAAAAGTATCATAGAGTTACAAAAACTGCAGAACAGCAACAGATAATTAAGTCTTTACGGATGTGCAATTAAGTTTTTCAAAGTGCTAAGAAAACTCTGCAAAATGCAAGCTTCAAATAAGAGAAGCACTGTAGCACATCAATGTGGTTTACATCAATTCTCCTCTGAATTTCCGGTACTTCGTCTTAACTCTTTATATTTTAATATAAATAAATTAAAATCCCCATTTATTCATGAAACAATAAAGAAATAAGTCAGAAAAGAAAGGTGTTCTTTTTTTTTGTTTTTTTAATGATCTTACACATCAATCAAGCCAGGCATGACAACAGCCTCTCCATAATCAATTACATGCCCCAACTTGGAACTTGGACGCTTTTGGTCTTCTTTAACAATGGAGACGATCTTCCCGGCCTGTATTTCAACTGTATTTCATGTACGAAGAACAAACTTAATCAGGTGATGCGTAAGAATATACTAAGAAAAATGAAATAAGAAAACATGACTAATGAGACCGAATGAGCATGTATTAAGTGTTTGTTTGTTTGTTTGTTTTCTTTTTCTTTTTTTTTTCTTTTTTTTTTTTTTTTTTTGGGTTTTTTCATTAGGATTTATAAATAAAAATGAAAATCAAACATGCCTGCTCCAGATATAACCCCTTGAGGTGTTACAATGCGCTTGCTTGCTATCCAGTAATGTTGGTAAGGAAGCAGACTGCAGCTTTTTTCAGGGAGCTGTAGTAAAAAAAAAAAAAAAAAAAAGGAAAAGTTAATTTCTGTCAAATTTTGCTGTACAATCCTTTCGATGAAACCATCAAGGACCAACATTGAGCAAGTCTAATGTCCAATACAGAATAGCATATCATACATGTATACGTATATACATATATACATAAATACATACAAGATACAAGTAGTCCATTACTGTTGTGCCTAGGTGACACTTGTGGAAAAAATAAAAAGGGACAAGGTTAAATACCTCAAAGCCTCTTGTTGCAAATGAAGTACAAACAGTGTTAAAAATAAATAAATAAACAAACAAATAATGTATTAGATTAAGTGAAATTATACACCAGAAAAGAAATTCAGCAACCAAATAAAGAACAATAAACACAGAATATTTTTCTGTACCAAAAATTACTGTGTCATATTTTCTGTTCGGTTGCAGAAAAAACCATAGATGAAACAGTAAAATAAAATTGTGAGACTGTTGAGTTTTTCATTATGTTGACAGCCATAAGAGGAATCATCCGTATTAATATTCTTTCCCACCAAACAAACAAAGAAAAAGAGGTACAGAGTGATCAAAAAGCGAAGTCTAAGCAAACTATGAAAATGAATCATACAGTTTACACAAAAATAAAAACATGGTAAACCTTAGAACGATTTTGGACATAGAAGAAGACGACAAGAGAAGCAAGCAGTGTCAGCAGAGGGAATAGCCTCCATTGAAGCAGATTATCCATTCCTCCTCTGCTAAAGGTCGGAAGAGGAAGAAATTTTTTTTGTTCCGGTCGAAGAGGTGCTGATTGCCAATTGAACACCTGTGGGGAAAAGCATGAAAGTCACGAGCAATCAAATTCCAACGGCTCGACAACCAAGATTCTCATCCAATATAGTATTACAGACCGCTGTCGTTTTGGATCCCACTCTCAAGGGTGAGGATATCCTTGCCCTTTGGTTCGTGTACTGACGTTGGATGCTCCGATTGACCAAGCGGCCAAAATGACTTCATCTATAAATGGTGAGGATATAATCCCACTTGCTTATTATTTTGGACAAAAATCACTGTCCAATCACATTGTGAATTTCTAATTGCATTTTGGGGAAGTGAAATTTACCTCTGCTTTGTCGGACTGTGGTCTTTCTCGTGTACCGGCATTCATGTTAGAATATTACCCCCAGGGCAAGGTTTTTAAATATCTCAAATTCTCACCAAAATTTTTATTTTTTTAATAGATTAAGAAAAATTAAAATTTTAGATGCAAAAAATAAAATTTTCATAATATTTATTAAAAATTTTAAAATTTCATCAAAATTTTTATAGAAATTTTTATTAAAATATCTACATTAAATATTTAACAATTTGATTAAAAAAACTATAATATCAATTTCTATGTAAATTTTCAAAATTTTCATAAAAATTTTAGAAATTTTTATAAAAAAATTCATAAATATTATTCATATTTAGCAAATTATTTTACAAAATTAATTTTACTAATAGTTTTTTTTTATATCTTTTAATTATTTTTTAAATATTTAATGATATAAATAAAATTGAATGAATTAAATAAATAAACTTGATAGGTTCTATTTATTGATAAATATATATATATATATATATATATTTGCTATACTTTTTTGTATAAGATGGATTCATTAGAATCTCATAATTACAAATTGATAGTTGATTATATAAAAATATAAAATAATAACATGAAAATACAATATTATTTATAATTAATATTGATAGTATTTAAATCAATGATATTAAGCAAACAAAAACAAAAAAGATGATAGAATCTATTATACTAGACATCAAGGACAATTTCATTTAATACAAGATCCTTATAGTTGGCTTAAGTTATAACTTAGGTGAATTGAGTTGAATTTGGGTTGGTTTGTTAATTAACGGTGATGATTGTTAGTGTGGTTTTAAAATACCAAGCTTGATAATTTGGAAAATTAGGTAAAAAGAGAAATTACAATGAGAATGGTATATTGCCTAAGTTTGAGAATGAATAACTTGTAGTAGAAGTAATTATCTATATGGTTTACTCATATTATTACAAGTGTATGTACGTTTTGGATTGAGAAAGGTGGTTTAAGTGTTAGTTTTAAATAGACAAAGCCATGGAATTGGACTGTAGGTCATTTCACTAGATAAAAATCAATGGAAATATACTATGAGTGGGAACTTTATAAACCCCATTTAATTTCTAGAATATATGTATATGTTGAAGTGCCTGCATTCATATATTCTTGAGCATGCCATATGCTATTTGTATGTGAATCTTTTGGATTTAATATATGCCTTATGATTTACAATTTGTATAATTATATTTAGGGAAGTTTAAACTGAATAGTACTTATATCAATTGTGAATTTTGGAAGTGAAATGCATATGACCGTGCATCACAATAATCCCAGTAGTTATACCCTATGGGATCAAAGTTTTGAGAAAATTTTTTAGGTTGGAAAAGATTAGTTCCTCATGAAATGGGTGTGAGAACCTTGAGAATTTGGACAGTTGAATGTCTAATAGAGTTCTGATCTTGTTTTGAAAAATAATAGTTGATGGCAATAGAATCTTAATCTACTAATTTGAATCCATAAAATCTTTGAGTTTTCTATATATTTTTGGGGATAAAGAAAAACTCTTTTGGAAGATTTTGCTAATTGCTTGCCAAGGTCATTTTAGAAAATTTCTAAGTCCATAGGTAAGATAAATTCTGAAGATTGTTTTGAAAAATATTTTTTGGTTCATTTTTTGGGAATTCTTTTGAATAATTGCTACTTCTGATAAAGGAAAATAAACATAAAAAGAAGTAAGATGAGAAAGATAAGTTCCTTTACTTTGTGAAAAGGTTTTTGTCATTACTAAACAATTGGTTGTTGAAATGTCTTCAAGGGACATTATTGGAGATAGATAAGAAAAATTTGTTGGAAAATATGTATGAATATATATGTAAATACATATGGATAACATGAAACAACGTAAAATACAATTACATAATATATTAATCAAAATAAATTAGAACCTGTATGTCCTTGTATTGATCTGCTCTTTGTAAATTTGATCGAGACATGTGTGATACCACAGTGTTCTTACGGCATTTTTGGCCCACTGGTGTAGGTGTTTGGTGACGATCATCTTCCCGGATATAACGGCTGCAAAGAAATTGGACATGACATCTCCAAAATCTAACCTACGAACTTTCAGCGTACCTTCACTTTACCACACTATGCAAATCACTATATTTTCTCTCTGGTTTTTCATGTATTTTTCAAAACTTTTTCTGTGTGTTTCTTCTGAAAACTAAAAACTGAAAGAATGTTGAAAAGAACATGTAAAACCCTAACTCTCAACACACCTTTTTCAAAATACCAATCCCAAAAACCTTTAAGGCCCTAGAAAGGAAAAATCATTCAAATTTTAGCCCAAAACTATAACAATCCCCACATGAATTATTTGACTACTAAAACAAAGCATGACTCTGGTGGTAAAGCTCTACAGTCGGACCTGCATAGGATAGGTAGATGTTACTCTTTAAACCTTCCCTTATAAGGCTACATCTACTTTACTGACTTATGGTAGATGCGATATCTTTGAACCATTTCGTCCTTTGCGTAAATGACAATATAACCCACACATGTTTCCTTCCTAGTACACTTTAGTTCTCACTGTTGTGTTCATTTTGGCCCTGAACATCTCCCCAGTTCTGCGAGAGTTTCTAAAGAATTGCGCCTTTAACAATTCTCCTTTGAAGTAGCCACTCTTCTCTCTCACTTAGGTGATTCCTATTTCCTATATAATCAGCATGACTATGCATTGATTACCAAACACACACTTATAGGAATCATTAAAAGCATACTCTTAATCTCTTTCTATCACTGTTTTATCAAAGGAATGAGCAGATGATTAACCCTCACAGTGATCCCTAGCAGTCTTTACAATTGTATTGTCCCATTAAACCTAGATCTTAGTATCTCCAGTCAACTCAGTCGGGTTTCCATCGTATCAACTTTACTCACGGGTTTTTATTCCCTTCCCCTTGATGACTTCTCAACTAATTCTCTATTTAACCCTTCGATTAGTGGATCTGCAATGTTATCTTTTGACTTTACATAGTCTATTGAGATAACTCTAGTTGAGATTAATTGTCTAATGGAATTGTGTTTATGACGAATATGTCTAGACTTTCCATTATACATAATATTTTGTGCCCTGTCAATTGTAGATTGACTATCACAATGTAAACTTATTGCTAGCACAGGTTTAAGCCACCTGAGAATGTCCTCTAAAAATTGGTGTAGCCATTCTGCCTCTTCAACACATTTATCAAATACGATAAACTCAAATTCTATCACATAGCCACTGGTGGACTTTGAATCTTTGATATATGATATCCAATTTGGATCACTGTATCCTTCTAATACATCGGGGTATCTTGTATAGTGTAGTCCATATTCATGAGTATATCCTAAGTACCTTAGTACTCTAACGATTCCCTTTCAAATGATCTTCATTGGGATTACTCGTGTATCTACTTAGTCTACTTATTGTGTAGGCTAAGTTTTGGTCTGGTACAACTCAGCAGATACATCAGATTTCCAATCACCCTTACATATTCCACTTGAGATACACTTTCTCCTTTATTTTTGGATAAGTGTAAACTCATATCTATGGGTGTTCTGGCTATACTAGTATTATCATTACTAAACTTATGATACGAACCTATGATGAACTGCTCCTAAACCTATATTATATTAGCCCAGATCTAATTATGTTCAAGTTCTAATGGTCACTTTGACCCCTAACTAACCTATGATTAGAAACTTTGGTATATAGTAAAGATGCCACAATAGGTTATGAAAGTCCTATTGATAAGTCAAGCTAAAACATTCACTCTCTAACGGTGTTTTAGGTGTTAAAAAGAACAAAGAGAAATTTAATCTCACAAAATAACTTCTGAATATTATTAATGGTGTATTCTTCCTAAAAAAAAACAAGCTATTTTATTGGCTAAGAGAAAACAAAATAAAACCCTAAAACAAAAAGGAAAAAAACCAACCATGCAATGAAGAATCCTAATGTAGCCGAAAGTCTCCTCCTTTCCTCATCTAATTTGGATTAATTAATTCTTTTATTTTGAAATAGGAATTAATTAATTTACAATAAAAATAATAAAATAATAACTTTCCTAAACTTATTTGTCCAGCAAATAAATAAATAAAAGTAATGGTAATTTTCTAAAACAAAAAGTATAATCAAATTAAGAAACTAAAATACTAGCTTTTTGACTAAGTTGACTTTGACCAATCTTTGACCAATTTGAGCTCTAAATCAGCTTTAATATGCTTTTTAGGATGCCAAATAAGCTTATTATGGATTTCCACAGGTTTCCCTTGCTTGGAAGAAAGAGAAAAAAATCAACTCAGCAAAATACAGTAAAGCCAGCAAGCAATACAACAATTTTCGGCCAAATTTTGAAGCTGTCCATACAAGTCCGTACAAATTGGTTTTACTTCTGCCTTGACTTGATTCCAGGAACTCTTAGTGATATTTACTGAATCCATAAAGATTTAGAACCATTTTTTCCTGCCCAGACTCCACAAATGTACCAAAACCGCTATCCGGATCCGTATCGACTTCCACCACTTGTATGCCCAAAACAAGTCTTGGATCTTCGGGTATGGACAAGTGCTCTTGAGAATGAATTACCCCCTGGATAAGGTAGAAAATTTGGCCCTAAACATCTTAGCTTGAGCCCTAATGGTCGGTCCGGTCTTCATCCGTATCGGGTCAGTAACCCAACGGGTTGTTGATTGTGCAAGCATGGACGGATTCGCATCAACTTAGCCAGTATTTTATCCACATAATGCGTTTAATTAAAAATGATTCCATTCGAAGTCATTGTGATTTTCATACCTAAAATCATATCAGCAAGCCCCATATCTTTATATCAAATTTGGAATTTAACATGGCTTTTGGTAGTTCGGACCATATTGTCGTCACTACCGACTATGAGTATGTCATCTACATACAAACATAGAATCACATATCCATTCTTTCTATTTTTTACATAGATACATTTGTCACATTCATTTATTTTAAAATTTTTTGATGCCACTGCTTTGGAGCTTGTTTAAGTCCATATAAGGACTTTACCAATCTACAGACTTTCTTTTCTTGCCCTGAAGTGGAGAAACCCTCATGTTGTTCCATGTAGATCTTTTAATCTAGATCTCCATTAAGAAAGATTGTTTTTACATCCATTTGATGTACTTCAAGATTCTGCAATGCAGCGATTACTAGTACCATCGTTATGGAATTTATTCTCATTATTGGAGAATAAGGATCAAAATAATCAAAACCTTCTTTTTGCTTGTATCCCTTAATTACAAGCCTCACCTTGTATTTATCTATTAAGCCATCTGCTTTCATCTTCCTTTTAAAAATCTATTTGTAACCCAAAGGTTTACAACATGGAGGAAAATCTACTAACTTCTAAGTGTGATTCTACAGGATGGAATCAATCTCACTTCTTATGGCTTCTTTCTATAAATTTCCTTCAAGAGAATTTACAGCCTTTTGGAAGCTTTGGGTTCACTTCCTAGCATAAAAGTAAGAAAATTCGGACCATAGGATGTTTCAGTTCTCACTCTTTTGCTACGTCTAATCTCAACCTCAGTCTCATCTTCATTCTCTTGTTCTCGATCACTATCATTATTATCATCATTGATAGCATCATAAGTTCATTTAGAAGAACTCGGTCCTTCTTCCACTTTATACAGAAAAATGTTTTCAAAAAATGATGCATTTCTCGATTCCATTATTGTATTCTTGTGGATATCAAGAATTTCTGACCTATACACAAAAAGCCGATATGCACTACTATTCTATGCATAACCTTTGAAGATGCAACCAACTGTTTTGGGACCTATCTTCACCTTTTTAGGTGTGGGTACTACTACTTTGGCTAGACACCCCTACACTCGTAAATATTTATAGGAAGGTTGTCTTCCCTTCCATAGCTCATAGGATGTCTTTACCTAATTTTTTTGGGGCACCTTATTTAAAAGGTTGTTTGCCAACAAAATGGCTTCCCTCCACAAGTTCTGAGGTAATCCAGAATTTATCAGCATGGCATTCGTCATTTCTTTCAAAGTTATATTTTTTCATTCAGCCACACCATTAGATTGTGGTGAATATAGTGGAGTAACTTCCATGAATAATGTCATGTTGAGCACAATACTTTCCAAATGAAGTTACATACTCTCCACCATGATCACTTTTTATCACTTTAACTTTTCTGTTGAGTTGATTCTCAACTTTTATTTTATAGAGAATAAATTTCTATATAGCCTCATCTTTGCTCTTAAACAAGTATACATAGCAATATTTCATGCTATCATCAATAAAGGTAATAAAATACTTATTACCACCTTAGTCGGTGCGAATTCTAAATCACATACATCACTATGTATTAAATCCAAAGGTTCATTATTTCTATCAATTATTTAATATGATGACCTTATTGATTTTGCTTCCACACAATTTTCACACTTATGGTTGGAATCAATTTTAAACATGGAAATATAATTTAAGTTAATTAACCTCTACAGAGAATTAAAATTAACATGTCCTAGTCTACCATACCACAAAATGGAAGACTTAAACAAGTAAATAGAAGAACTACTAGCTTTATTAATTTCTTTTGGCTTTACAGTCATTACATTGAGTTTAAGTAAATCGTTAACTACATATCCCTTTTTCACAAACATCCTAAATTTGGACAAAATAACCTTATCTGACTCAAACACTAAGCAAAAACCATGTTTGCTCAATAGCAATCCAGATACCAGATTCTTGCAAATGTCTGGAACATATAGTACATTATTCAAAGTCAGCTCCTTCCTAGAGGTCATCTTCAGGATTACTTTTCCCTCACCTTAGATTTTTGAAGTGGCGAACTTACCCATGAACAACTTTTTTCCATTCTTTTTTTATTCGAAAGAAGTGAACATGCTCCTATCTGGATACACGTCGCGGGTTGCACCAGTATCTACCCATCACTTTCTAGGATTAGATCCACCAAGTTTACCTCAGAGATTACAATGCTAAGGTCAATGTCATTAACCTTTCGAGTGATATCCTCCATCATCTATGTCTTTTTGTTCCTCTTTCTCTTCGGCAGCCTGCATTCTGTAGTTCTGTTATCCATCTTGTCATAGTTAAAACACTTGCCTTGAAACTTTGCTTTCTTGGACATTCCTCCTTTAGGCCCCAACCTGAATGCTTTTCTTGTTTTCTTCGTATTCTTGGAGCTCTAACCATGTTCCACAACATTAGCTTTCACTATGACCTTAGAAGCTCTTTTATTAGATTTCCTGTTGTCATCTTCAATGCGAAGCTTGCTAATAAGAGGCTCCATATTCATCTCCTTTCTTTTGTGCTTGAGATAATTCCTGAAGCCACTCCAACTAGAGGTAGCTTCCCAATCATAGAAGCCACTTGTAAGGCTTCATTCATAATCATCCCTTCAGCAAGAAGTTCTTGAATCAATACTTGTAACTCATATACTTGACTCATTATTGGCTTCATATCCACCATCATGTAGTCTAAGAATCGACCTGCAATAAATTTTCCTGAACCCGGATTCCCAGTCTTGTATTTTTGGTCTAGTGTTTCCCACAATTCCTTTGTTGATTTCGTGCCACAGTATACTCCATACAGGGCATCAGACAAGCCATTCAGGACATAATTCCGACATAAGTAATCGGAATTGCTCCATGCATCCACCGCCATGAGTGTCTTGTTATCATTCTTTTCATTACTAGGTGGCGCATCTTCAGTTAAGTACCTCGTAAGTCCCAACATGGTTAAGTAAAACAGCATTTTCTACTACCACTTCTTGAAGTTTGCTCTATTAAATTTCTCAGGTCTCTTTGCGTGACTAGCAGAAGGATACATCTGAATTCCCAGAAGTCTGAGTGGGTATAGTCCTATTGTCTCCACTTGCCATTTCTGTAAAAATCACAAAACAGAAATCACTTAGTTGTTATTTTTATCTTAACAAACTAATTATAATCAATTTCCAACAAGAAAACACAAAAAATGTGATTTTATAGAGGTTTCTGTATACACCATAAAATTTCTATATACACCCACAAAATTACTATATATACTTACAAAATTGCTTTATACACCCACCGGAACTAACATCATTAGTTACACAAGAATGATATCATTGCTGACGACATAGCCATGTGTCATTATTGATGATGTGGCACCCTAATGATGTGGCACTGCCACGTGGCCTCGAGTGCTGACGTGGTGCACCGGCACATCATCACATATGCTGACATGTCGTGACATGTGGCACTTGAAGTTGATGTGTCATCCGCCATGTGGCGGAGCAACTAATGTGGCACCAGCACGTCGCCTTACATGTTGGTGATGTCAGGCACTCGTGTGCACAGCCACACACATAGTGCCTTCTCTGATCGAAATGTGTCACATGTTAGAGTCTGACATGTGTCACCTGTACCAAGTCGACACATGTTGTCTCCCTAATGTGACATGTGGCTCTCGTTGGAGGTCAACACGTGTCACCTGTAACAGGTGACGCGTGTCTCGACTCATAGCTCAACATGTGGCCTCGCCACGGTGCTCCACGTCGCCTTGCCACTGTGCATCACTTGTCAACATTTCATTATGCCAAGTGGCACTAACTCATCACGACATGTGAGGTGCCCAAAATCAGTTGGGCCAAATCCTCTTAGCCCTGGGTTTGAATTGGGCCTTGGTCTTAGGTGGAACAATAGCCTATTCTAACCACGGGCTAGATTTTGAAACTGGATTAGGTCCATCAAAATTTAAAATTTAGACCCGTTAACCCAGAACTGGCCTGCACCCCTTTTTCTGACCTACTAACCCATTTTCAACCTCCAACCGGGTTTTCTCAACTCATTTTCCTGGTAAACGGGTCAGCTGACCCGGTTTCGATGATAGAAAATTATCAGAAACTAATCAAAAAGCTTAGAAATTCATGGGCAATTCAATTTTGGGAAAAATTTTTGATTCAAAACAAAAGTAAATAATTGCCCAAAAAATTTTACACCTCATGGGAAAACAAATTTTTTTTCTTTATTTCCACACTCAAATCAAACAAATACATTTATAAAATCACACAACCAAATGGAATTCATAAAACCATGGGCATGAAGAAATAATTAAACAAAATAAATAAAAACCCAACGTATATAACATACACGAGTTTGATGCAAAATAATATATATATATATATATATTTTTTCCCGAAACCCGAAGCACGCAAATCACATATCCAAAAATATATATATATATATATATATATATATATAATATACAACAACCAATTCACATAATCAGATAAATGTATCAACATCTCCACATATATATACATATATAAAAAGAAAAACATCTTAAGATTGTTGAAAAATATGTATGAATATATATGTAAATACATGTGGATAACATGAAACAGCGTAAAATACAATTACATAGAATAATCAAAATAAATTAGAACCTGTATGTCCTTGTATTGATCTGCTTTTTGTAAATTTGATCGAGGCCTGTGTGATATTACAGTGTCCTTAAGACGTTTTTTGCCCATTGGTACAGATGTTTTGTGACGATCGTCTCTCAGGATACAACGATTGCAAAGAAATTGGACATGGCACCTCCAAAATCTTTCTTATGAACTTTTTGTGTACCTTCACTTTACCACACTATGAAAATGACTATATTTTCTCTCTGGTTTTTTACGTATTTTTCAAAACTTTTTCTCTATGTTTTTTTTTTTTGAAAAATGAAAGAACGTTGAAAAGAACGTGTAAAACTCCAACTCTCAACTTAGAGTCTTTTTCCCTAAAAACTCTCAACACATCTTTTTCAAAATATTATTTTAATATTTTGAAAATCCCACCAATTTCTCAAAACAAACCTTAGGGCCTTATCAACAGGATTATAATTTATTATTATTATTTTGGAGAATGAGGGCCATAATTTATTACAAGTATAGGAACTCCCTTTTCTAATTCAACATTTTTGTTGTTAACAACAGCTACATGGAAGGGGATTGGCTTTCCTTTTTCAGGCCTTTATTGAATAAATCTTGAATTTCTTTGTTACAACACTCAAGCAATTCAATATGTTATTTTATTTTCTAGAAAGCATTTGGTATTTCAGCACAGACAAATTTTTTTTTTCAAATTCTTGTGAATATTTTGAATTTTTGTTTTTATTTGAGTACTTTCAAGTAGTTTTTTGATTCTTTAAGAAAAATTATTTGTTTTGGTTTCTGAATGATTAGACTATTGATAATTTTCTCTTCTGCTTTGTTGATAAAACTTAAAACAACTTCGTCATTATTTGTTATTGTTCCTGTTCCCTCTTTATCACTAGTAAAAACTTCAAAAAAACTTGCTCATTATTATTCTTGTTCCCTCCATCAAAATGATGATATTTCTATTCAAATGATGAAGAATAATCTAAAGACATTAGGGAATAATTGTAGTCTAATTATAGGGGATAGAGCACAAAAGAATAAAGGTTTGAGTAGTCTATGCAAATATTTGATTGTCTACAATGAATCTAGTCAACGTATTTTGTAAATGTTTCAGAAGATTCATAATTAGGTTTCAGTTTCTTTTGTTTGACTATTTCATTGTAGTACCTTAAAACTTTTGATATTTGGAAAAACTAGTAATGTTGTCCCATTGATATAGTGAATGTTTATTGTTCAATATTACTAAAGTCTCTCATTTTGAAGATTGAAATTTTATGTGTCCAAAGAGAATTTTTGTTCAAGAAGTACCTTTTCTTTTTGCTTGTTTTAGGACAAAAACAATTTTTCTAAAACTCTGAGGCAAGTAAAATGATGTTTTCTCACAAAATATTGATAACTGAAAACAGAGACAAGATAATTTATTAAAGTGAGTTGCTAGTCATTTAGTAGGGTAGGGTTTTGAGCGTGATAATATAATTTTGGGTTACTTACAAGAGAAAGTTTCATTCAATTCCTAATTTCTTCAAGGTGGGCTTTTTGAATTTATGGGTTATCAATTTTGTTTATAACTTCTAAAAGTAAATCTTGGTCTTTGATTTTAAACATACTGATTTCTAAATCCTCTAATCATAAAATGTCTTTATTTTATCAATTTAATATCCATATCCAAAATATGCATTTATTTTTTAGGTGCCAGACTCAGAGTCTATCATCTTGTTTTCTAGTTATTGTTTTTCTCTAGACTTAGTTCTAAACTATTAATTTCCTTTCTAATGCTACAAAATCTTGCTAAATATCCTTTTTTTTTTCCACACTTAAAATATTTTATAGAATTATCTTTACTCATCATCTCTTTTGCCATTTGGCTTTTAGGAAACCTTACAAAACTTGCTTTTATTTTTCTTCTTGTTGCTGCATTATTCGTTACAACTCTTAAAAATTTTGGATATTTTGATAGCCAAATTTTTTACAAAAAGATCATATTCTTTTTCTTAAATCATATTCTTTTTCTTAGAATGATGTTTTTCTTTTTTAAGATGTTTTTGGATTATGAAATCTGCATAAATATGCAGACATTCCTTTTGTACTGGGTTAATCAAGTCTCTATAGGTTAATCTATCATAACGAATTGTTCTATTATATTTTTCTTCTAGTTTTTGCCTGAATTTATCTCCAAATAATCTAGGAAGACCAGCCAAATTTTTTCTTTGCAAATGGATTGGTTATTATCACTCCTAAGTATCACTTTGGATATAAATGTATCTTGGCTAAATATCATTTAAACCCCCTCAGATTTAACCCTATTTCAAATTATACTAAGAGGTTTTAAGCAATTCAAAAAATCCCCTACAGAGTTAACTTCCATCAAATAAATCTTCTCTTTCCCATATTTACCACATGATGTTTACCATGCTACATGAAAAATTATTTGGGTTAGAATTCTTAGTTGGGGAGTTGGAATTTTATGTTTGGTATTAAGAATTGTACCGGTGGTAGTGGTTTCATTAATAAGAAAATTATGGATTTTAAGCTTGTTTTGAAATTATTAAGTTATTATTAAATTGTGATGGTTTATTTAGATAAATAAGTTCTTGGAAGAATTTGTTTTGGATCCTTGAATTTTGGTAATGGTGGTAAATAGGTGTAGAAAATAGAATTGATGATATATATGAAATTGCTTGTATTTTAATTTGAAATAGAGAAGAATGTAATTTTGATAATTCATAGGTGTTGGTACCAACTTTAAGCAAGTGGTTTCGATTGATGAATTATCCTATAAAACTCGGTTTGAAGACACGGATGTTTTGGTAGTTTCATGATTGCTCACTTTTGTATTGTTTAATCCTTAATTTGTTTCTCTTAAAATAGTATTTGATACTATTTTTCTTTGGTCCCTTTAGAGGAAGGAATAAGTCGGGGAGAGCATCACACTAGTTTGACTTGGGCATCACGAGTATTTTGAATGGGAACTATATGTTTACTTATATAGCTATTTTATACAAAATAAATACATATATACCATTTTGATATGGTAAGAGATTTATAAAAATAGACTGTGAAGGACAACCATCCACAGCCATCAAATTACAAAGATTATGCAAATTTAACGGCTGTAGATGTTGTTCCTCATAGTTCCTTTCTATAAGTCCCTTATCATATATATATATATATATATATATATATATATATATATATATATATGTGTGTGTGAAGAATTTCAATTTCTATTATAAGTCATGTTTCCAGATCTTAAGGTTTCGAGTACAAATATTACTTATCATTTACTATCTTGGTATATATATCTTGAATACTTGATTTATCAACATTTTATGATTTTAATGAATATGATATTTTCGAAAGCATGATGTACCTACAAAAGATTAAAATATTTTATGTACTTGAGTATTTGATATTGATGATTCCTTTGATCATTATGGGATTTTTGTTTTTAATTTAAATTTATCTATGAAGATGGCATTGTCAAAACATCTTTATATACGGGCAATTGTGCTATGATTTGTATATGGCATCCATGATTTTGTTCCTTACATGAATTGAGAAGATTTATGAGGTTATTGTTTATATGTGAACGATGGTTTTATGGTGAGATATAGATATTGAGCACGATTTATTGTCTTATCTATACGATGGGTTATTTTGTCAATGTATAGCCAAATTTGTGGATTTCTCCTTCTACTTGAGCACAAAGATAGCTTTGCTAAGTAATTGAGATGATGTTAATCATGATGATAATAATAATAATGATGATGATGATATTATTATTATTATTATTATTTTTGCTTGTCTTACATGTAAGTGCACATTGCTTATGCTAGTGGCTTATAGGTGGCCTACATATGAGTGGATATGTGCTAGTAGTTTATACTTTGGAATTAAGTCATGATGCCCCAGGTGGCAAGAAGAATATTTGTTTTACTTTTTTTTTTTAACATGTTTTGGTTTAAGAAGTTCCATTCAATTAAAACTGTATTGATTTATTTAACAATTATATTTATGTTTTCTTCTACGAGGCATATTATATATATATATAGATTATTAATTACCTATATATTAATATGTTGGATATTAAAGCCCTACTCACTGGGTATTATATACTTTCCCTTTATTTATTTTTCCTTCAATGGTTCTTGTACTCTTGGGTTCCTATTACAATTAATTCTAGTGAACGTAGAGTAACAAGTTGGTCATCGATAGCAGTTCTATTATATGGGCATGTGAATAGTGATATGGGTTTATGTTTTGTGTTTTATTTTTTGGACTTGTATTTTGGAACTTGATTTCTATATTGGGAACTTATGTTAAATTGTTTTACTTTTGGATGTAGGAATGTTGTAGCATTTTAACTTTATCATATGTTGGACTTGTTTATGGTTGATGTTTATGTTCTGATTGCGATGGAGTTGAGTTGTTGTGTCTAGTAAGGGTATGTCGAAGTGTTTTCCTTTACAAGTTAAGTTGTGTATGTTATTAGGATGTGAGAAAAACGACCAAGCTCTACCAAAATTTTTGTTGAATTGCATTCTAAGGGTCTAGCTTGACAGATGGTTTTGTTTTTTTTTTTTTTTCCTTGAAAAAAAAGATGCCTTCTAGTAGTATCATAGGGATTAGGCCGTAGTCTTATGCCATGCGGAATTGCGGCATGGGATTATCGGAGGCAATAATGGGGCTTGCTAATGTTGATAAAAATTATACATAATATATGAATATATATATGGAATGAAAATATAAATTAAATTATAGGAAATTGATAAAATAAAATTGAAAACCTATATGTCCTTAGCTTTAATCTTCTTGTTGAGAAATAATCCAAGACCTGTGTAGGACTACAGTTTCCTTAAGATAATTTCCATCCCAAAGGTACAGATGTTTTCCTAACGGTTGTCTCCCAAGATACAAAGGATTTTGAAACCTTGGACTCTACACCACCAAGATTTCCCTTCAAACTTTTGGTGTACCTGATCTTTACCACTCTCACAGATATCTCAAAATATGGAAAAAAAACTATTTTTCCTATATTTTTCCCGAAAAACTCATGAGGGAGGAGAAGAAATTATCACAAAAATCAACTTTTTCCTTCTTTTTCCCTTTCTTTTTTTTTTTTTCTCAAAAACCCAAGAACGGAAAAGAATTAATTTCATTTAATGTCATTAAAGCCCACTAAAGTCAAAATCATTCAAATTCCAAAAAACATTTAAAACGTTTTAATCCCCCACATGAATGATTTGACTATTTGACAGTGCAAGACTCTAATGGTAAAACTCTGCAGTTGGAACCTGCATAGGATAGGTAGATGTTATTTTTTGAACCTTTCCTTGTGAGACTATATCTTCTTTACTGACTAATCATAAATATGATATCTTTGAACCATTTCGTCATTTGTGTAAATGACAATATAGTTCATACAGATTCATTTCTAGTACACTTCAGTTCTCACTATTATGTTCATTTTGGCCTTGTACACCTGCTTAGTTCTGCAAGAGTTTCTACAGAATTGCACCCTTAACAATCCTCCTTTGAAGCAGCCACTTTTCTCTCTCACATAAGTGATTCCTTTTTCCAATGTAATCAGCATCACTATGCAAAGATTACTAAACACACATTTATAGGAATTAAAAGCATACTTTATGCTTAACTTCTTTCTATCATTGTTTCATCATAGGAATTGGTAGAGGATTAACCCCACAGTGATCCATACTAATCTTTACAATTGCGTTGTCTCATTGAACCTAGATCTTGGGATCTTCAATTAACTAGGTTGGGTTATCATCATATCAACTTTACTCACGGGCTTTAATCTCATTCCCGTTGATGATTTCTTAACTAATTCTCTATTTAATCCTTTGGTTAGCGGATCCGCAACGTTATCTTTCGACTTTACATGGTCTATTAAGATAACTCCAATTGAGATTAATTGTCTAATGAAATTGTGTCTACGACGAATGTGTCTGGACTTTCCATTATACATCACATTTTGTGCCCTGCTAATCGCAAATTGACTATCACAATGTATACTTATTGCTGGGACAGGTTTTAGCCACCTCGGAATGTCCTCTAAGAATTAGCGTCTACCTTTTCACCACATATATCTAATGCGATAGACTCAGATTCCATCGTGGATCAAGCTATTACTGTTTGTTTTGAGGATTTCCATGCCACGACTGCACCTGCTAATGTAAATACATAGCCACTAACGGATTTTGAATCCTTAATATATGATATTCAGTTGGCATCACTGTATCTTTCTAATTCAGCTGGATATCTTGTATAGTACAGTCTGTATTCACGAGTATATCCTAAGTATCTTAATACGCTAATGATTCCTTTTCAAGGATCATCATTCGGATTACTCGTGTATCTACTCAGTCTACTTATAATATAGGCTAAGTCTGGTCTTGTACAATTTATTAAGTACATCAGACTTCCAATCACCCTTGCATATTCCACTTGAGATACACTCTCTCATTTATCGGTGTTCTAGCTATATTTGTATCATCTTTACTAAAATTAGCCAATATTTTATCCACATAATGCGTTTAATAAAGAATGATTCCATTCAAAATTCTCATGATTTTCATTCCTAAAATTGCATCTGCAAGCCCGTAACTTTCATTAAATTTGCATTTCAGCATTGTTTTCGTAGTTTGAATCATATTGTTGTCACTACCTACTATGAGTATGTCATCTACATACAAACAAAATATGACATATCCATTCTCTGTATCTTTTACGTAGATACATTTGTCACACTCATTTATTTTAAATCCATCACTTAGCATGGCACTATCAAATTTTTGATGCCATTGCTTCGGAGCTTATTTAAGTCCATACAAAGACTTCACCAATCTATAGACTTTCTTTTCTTGTCCTAGAACGGAGAAACCCTTGGATTACTCCATGTAGAACTCTTCATCAAGATCTCCATTAAAAAAGACTATTTTCACATCCATTTGATGTATGTTAAGATCTCGCAATGCAGCGATCGTTAGTACCATCCTTATAGAATTTATTCTCATTACTGAAGAATAAGTATCAAAATAATCAAGGCCTTCTTGTTGCTTGTATCCTTTAATTGCAAGCCTCACCTTATATTTATCTATTGTTCCATCTCCTTCATCTTCTTTTTAAAAATCCATTTGTAACCTAAAGGTTTACAATCTGGAGGAAGATCTACTAATTTTCAAGTATGATATTGCAATATGGAGTTAATCTTTTTACAGTTTCAGGAAAATTTATAGCCTCTTGAAAGCTTTGAGGTTCATTTTCTAGCATATACGTAAGAAAATCTGAATCGTAGGATTTTTTCTTTCTTACTCTTTTGCTACATCTAAGCTCAACCTCAGTCTCAACATCAGTTTCTTGTTCTTGATCACTATCATTATTATCTTCATCGATAGTATCATAAGTTTGTTTAGATGAACTCAGACATTTTTCCACTTCATACAAAAAAATATGCTCGAAAAATGATGCATTTCTCGATTTCGTTATCTTATTTTTGTGTATATCAGGAATTTCTAACTTATGCATAAGCAACCGATATGCACTACTATTTTTTGCATATCCTATGAAAATGCAATTAACGGTTTTAGGGCCTATCTTTACTCTCTTTGGATTTGATACCACAACTTTAGCTAGACACCCCCACACTTGTGAGTAATTATAGGAAGATTGTCTTCCTTTCCATAATTCATAGGGTATCTTTACTTAGTCCTTTTGGATCACCTCATTTAAATGGTCGTTTGCTAACAAAACTGCTTTCTCCCACAAGTTTTGAGGTACTCTAGAATTTATTAGCATTACATTCATCATTTTTTTTTTTAAGTTCTATTTTTTCGTTCAGCCGCACCATTTAATTGTGGCAAATATGGTGGAGTAACTTTATGTATTTTGCCATGTTGAGTACAATACTCTCCAAACGGAGTCACATACTCTCCACCACGATCACTTCTGATCACTTTAATTTTTCTTGTGAGTTGATTATCAACTTCCATTTATAGAGAATAAATTTCTTTATAGCTCCATCCTTACTCTTAAGCAAGTAGACATAGCAATATTCCATGTTATCATCAATAAAGGTGATAAAATACTTATTACCACCTCTAGTCAATACAAACTTTAAATCACATACATCACTATGTATTAAATCCAAAGATTCATTATTTTGTTCTATTGTTTGATATGATAACCTCGTTAATTTTGCCTCTACATAAGTTTCATACTTATGTTTAGAATCAATATCAAAGGTAGGAATATGATTCAAGTTAATCAACCTCCATAGAGACTTAAAATTAACACAACCTAGTCTACCATACCACTAATGAAAGACTCAAGCAAGTAAACGGAAGAACTACTAGCTTTATTATCAATATTCTTTGGCTTTACAGTCATTATATTCAATTTGAACATTCCATTGACTACATAGCCATTTCCCACTGCTTCAACAAGATAACGTTGTCTGACTCAAGCATTAAGCGAAATCCATGTTTGCTTAGCAGTGATCCAGACACCTAATTCTTTTGAATATGTGGAACATACAATACATTATTAAGAGTCAGATCCTTCCTAGAGGTCATCTTCAGGACTATCTTGCCCCCCCTTTAGATTTTGGATGTGGCAGAATTACCCATGAACAACTTCTCCCCATTTGCCTTTAGTAAGAAGGAGGTGAACATGCTTTTATTTGCACACACGTGGCGGGTTACACTTATATCTATCCACAACTCTCTTGGATTATAACCCACTAAATTCACCTCAGAGACAACAATGCTTAGATCAATCTCATCAACCTCTTTTGTGATGTGCTCCATCATCGCTGCCTGTTTATTCCTCTTTCTCTTCGACAGTCTACAATCCTCCGCTCTATGACCCATCTTGTCACAATTGAAATATTTCCCTTGGAACTTGGCGTTCTTGGAGATGCCTCTTTTAAGCCCCAACTTTGAAATTTTTTCCAGATTTCTTCTTGTTCTTGGAGCTACTTCCATGATCCACAACATTAGCCTTCACCCCGACCTTCATGGATCTTTTATCAGATCTCCTTTTGTCATTTTCAATTCGAAGCTTTTCAACAAGAGCCTCCGTGTCTATTTCCTTTCTCTTGTGCGTGAGACAATTTCTAAAATCTCCCCAACTATGAGGCAGCTTCTCAATCATAGTAACAACTTGAAAGGCTTCATTAATGAACATCCTTTTTGCTAGAAGTTCTTGGATGAGCACTAGCAACTCATGTACTTGACTTATCAGTGGCTTGATATCCACCATCATATAGTCCAAGAAACGACCTACCACAAACTTTCCGAATCCTGTGTTCTTAGTCTTGTACTTCCAGTCCAAAGTTTCCCACAGCTCTTTCGCTGACTTCATGTCCCAGTACACTCCAAATAGGACATCAGGTAGGCTATTTAGGACATAACTCCGACACAAATAATCAGAATTCTTCCATACATCCACCGCCATCAGAGTCTCTTTGTCACTCTCTTCACTACTTGGTGGTGCGTCTTCAGTCAGGAACCTCGTAAGGCCCAACGTAGTCAAGTAGAACAACATTTTCTGTTGCCACCTCTTAAAATTAGCCCCATCGAAGTTCTCAGATCTCTCTGCATGACTAGCAGGTAGAGGCACTTGAAACATAGGAGTCTGAGTAGGCACTTATGCAGTAGTCACATCTCCACTTGCCATTTCTATATAATCACAAAAAAACAGAAATCAATTAGTTGTTATATTCTATCTCAACAAACTAATTTAAACCAATTTCCAAAAGGAAAACACACAAAAATGTGATTTTTAAGGTTTTTGTATATACCACAAAAATTACTGTATACACCCATAAAAATTGCTGTATACACCCACCAGCTGACATCATCAATTACACAATGATGACATAATCACTGACATCATTGCCACGTGTCAATGTAGCACTGCCACATCTTCACCTGCTGATGTGGCACATGATACATAATTGCTTCGCTGACGTGGCAGAGTCATGTGTCGTCATGAGCTGAAGCAACCCTACCATGTGTCACAATGGCTAGCATGGCACGACACATGTCGTTGCTTTAACTAATCGACATGTGTCACCATCGAAGTCTGACACATTTCACCTATAACAGGTCGACACTTGGCATCTCCATCATGTGACACATGGCATCGTCAGCGTCCGACACGGGTCACCCGTAACAGGTCGATAAGTGTCAACATTGCGTGTTCAGCACGTGGCTTCGCAATGTGTGATACATGGCCTTGCCATCGTGCGACACTTCGCCTTGCCATTGTGCTGCATTTGTTGTCGCCTCGTCTCCCCACGTGGCACTCTTTCATCGTGACACGTGGCGAGCCCATTCTCAATTAGGCCGAATGCTCTTGGGCCTGGGTCAGGTCTGGGCTTGGGTATTGGGTTGAACAATAGGCTGTTCTAACCACGAGTTAAGCTTTGGAGCTGGGGCAAGTCCATCATAATTTAAAATTCAGGTCCACCAACCCAGAAACCTACCTATACCCGTTTCTCTGACCAGTCTTCAACTTCTAGCTGGGTCAAAATCGACCCATTTTACTAGTAAACGGGTCAGCTGATCCAGTTTGAATTTTTCATCAGTTTTTACTCAATTCTGGCACCGGAAAATTGCCAAAAAATCACCAAAAGGCTTAGAATTTCATGGGCAACTCAATGTTTGGAAAAAAAATTTGATTTAAAACAAAATTAAATATTGTCCAAAAAATTTCAAACCCACAGGAAACAATTTTTATTTTTCTCTTTTCAAATCCGATTCAAATTAAAATTTTAAAACACTAAATATCATAAAATCATGGGTATCAAATTTAATTAAATAAAACAAAATAATTAATTTAAAAACAAAGCCCATCACCATGTAGTATACGGGGTTTGAAGGCAAAAAAATAAAAATATATATATTTATTTTCATCAACGCATGCACAGATAAGCACAACAAATCAATCATCTACATATATATTAACATATATTTTCGGAAGTTGTCTTAAGATTGTTGATAAGAATTATACATACTATATGAATATATATGTGGAATGAAAATATGAATAAAATTAAAGGAAATTGATAAAATAAAATTGAGAACCTGTATGTCTTTAGCTTTAATCTGCATGTTGAGAAATAGTCTAAGGTCTGTGTGGTACCACAATTTTCTTGAGATAATTTTCATGCCATCGGTGCAGATGTTTTCCCGATGATTGTCTATCAGGATATAATCTTGGACTCTACACTACCAAGATTTCCCTTCAAACTTTTGGTGCACCTAATTATCGCAAAAATCAACTTTTTCCTTCTTTTTTCCTTTTTTTTTTTTCAAAAACCCAAAAACGAAAAAGAATTAATTTCATTTAATATCATTAAAGCCCATTAAGGCCCACTAAAGTCAAAATCATTCAAATTCTAAAAAACGTTACAGCTAAAACTCAAACCTCAACTTTCCAATCCGTAAATGTGAAAATTGAGTGACTTCCTTGCATTAAGTTGCCATCTTCGGTGATGACAAATGATTTTACGTTGCTAAATGAATTAATGGTAGCTAGTCTTATGCGGATTGAACTTTTAGAAAGTTAGGTCTTGTGAAGTTTAACTAGCAAATTGGTCAAGACTAAAACAAAAATAAAACGAGAAAAAACTAAAATATAAACGAAACATTTGAAATTCTCCAAAATAAAATGTTTTTTTTTTTAATGTAAAATAAAATAAAATTTATCGTAAATACTTTTAAATGTGTCCTTCAAAAAAATAATTTAACTAGAGAAACCACGACCAAGCAGCGACTCGAGAATTTAGAAATAGAGTAGATCCACCCACACATCCAAACTGAGAGTCGGAGAACTTAAAATGATAGAATGACCAAAATACCCTTACGCGGTCAGACCCTTCTTCCCCCCCGTCTCCTTCCTCTTCGCCCGTTCGTTCCTCCATTCGCAGGGTTGAGAGGGAAAAAGCAAGGATGATACCTCAGCAATGGTCGTCTCCATGTGGTAACCAATGCACCCAGAAATACGCTGCTCTCACCCAGATTCCATGTAACCCTTCTCTTCCTCTCTCTCTCTCTCTCTCTCTCTCTCTCTTTCATGTTTAATTTTCATCGTTTTTCTCCTTTTTTTTGGCCTCCTAATTCCTTTTTTGTTTGGTTATTTGATGATTTTTCTTCAATTTATCAAACTATGCTATCTTTCTGCATACTATACGTATATGTGAGATTGTATTTTACATATATCTATATTTCTAGAATACATGTGCATATACATATTTATACGTACATTTGTATTTAGTTATGTATTTGTTTTAATATTTATATGTAGGTTGCATATTATTTTGCTGAATTCATTGATGCTGCAATGGTTGCGAGATCTGGATTAGATACCATGTACTGTTGGCTAGTTCTCATAGGTTGTGAATTTGGGAATTCGTTTTCACTAACGAACATACCGTGCTGCTGCCAACTTCCCTTCTGTTGAATGCCAATTTTAACTTCATGATTAGTTTTGAAGAAAGATTACAAATGACGATCTGAAATGGGCTCAGAAAGGAAATGAAACTGACTTTAATAAATACTATTGACTTGCCATAAGTGGTAGAAAGAGCCTTGGACTTAACAAATAGGTAGTAGAAAGAGAAAGAGTGAATGAGAACAGAGCTTTTTTTATATTACATTATACTTTATGAGGTAAGAAGAAGATCGCCTAACATGATTTGGATATAGATATATATTCTGTATTTGCGAATAATTTGTTGCTTTATGCTTTTGTTCATAGAATAGTTCTTGTAAGGACAGTGAAATGAGTACATACTTTTCTTGTTAAAGAGATATTTGAACATTTTCAATTCTTCATTTCATTTCAAGATTATTTGAGATTATATTTATTATCTGTTAGTTTCATGCAGCTATCATGAAAAACCCCAAAACTTTTGTATTTCTTCTCTTGGGCAGTGCTCAATTATTATTATTTCTTTTTATCTTATATGTCTGCATAGTTTTTATAATGAATAGCAAACTTTTAAAAAGTAATACTGTTCCATGGATCATAATAATCTGAATGCATTCTTGCAGGGCGAGTTTTTTGCAAAAAGGGGTGCAACTCGGATGGAGACACTTGGGAAGAATGTGAGTATTAATGTGCTATCATGTTCATTTTATGAAAACTTTTTATTTTTTTATTTTTTTTATTTTTTAAATTTAATTTCCCAGATTTAAGGTTTCTTCTTTTTCATTTGGTCGGCATAACTTTTCCTGAGCTTGTTTTCCTTGCTTCAAATGCATCAGCACTTTCAAGTTTAAAGTTTTTAAAGGAAATGTATGGCAGTTAAACATGATCAACCTTGGCTTTGAAGTGAAGTTTGGCTCTATATGTTTTATCACTAAAGGAGACTATCTTACTGCTATTATAATTATGATATTGAAGCAGCTTTTAGAATGATGAATTTTGCTGATTTTTATGGAAATTTTATTGACATAATGTCCCTAAATGTTTTATAAAATACACCATTTAGTTTCCTTTTAAATGATGGTTTGAGAACCTGAATCTTCCTGCATATTATGTGCGGTTGAACCCCAGGCCTCCTGTCTAGTAAGAAAACCCTTGGCTGTAAATTGCTTTCTTGGCCCTTATTCTGATTCGATGGTCTGTATGTGGAAATTAATTATTGGTTTAAAGAGGTTTTTGGTATGCTGTTCCAAGGCTTCCCTTCCTTCTTTTTCCTTTTTCTTTTTTTCCCCCTAATTTATTCAAGGAGTTATTTTGCCGATCCAAGAATAAGTATATATACTACTGCATAGGATGGAGAAAGCTGGACTTTTATATAATTAATTTGTTGATTGGAAGCTTTAATTATGTAGTTGATCCAATTTTCAGGTTTGGAGGATTGCAATGAAATCTGTTACAAGGACCCGGTCTTAAAGGACCGGCAGTGGAGTGCTTATATTGACCGCTCACCTGGGTCTGACAGTTACTCGGAGGTAATTTATCTTCCATCCATGGACATCTCATACCTTTGTCTTTTGTAGATTCTTTTTTGGTTTCTTATACCTTTGTCTTTTGTAGATTTTTTTTTTTTTTTCTCTCTCTTATTATTATTATTATTTTTTTGTTGGTGGTGGTGGTGGGGGCTTAGGCTGCAGGATGTGTGAAGAGCATCAAGCTGAGTTAGATTTTATTTAGCATTTCTGATGACGCTTACTAATTGGGACATTTATTAGTCATCCTTTGTCCATGTTTCCCCATTGTGTCAGTACTTTGATGCCTATCATTGGGTGGAGTTTTTTACAACGTAAATCTGCTTGATACCCATGCCTGTCTCATCGGTATTGGTTGTTGGACCATCTCATAGATATAGTTGGTTACATAAGGATGGTAACCTGATGGGAAATCGTTTCCTTACATGCCAAAGAAGAATTGCTTCCTTCTGACATTTATGTTCTCACTTCGTGTGTTCAAAATTGTACCACAGAAGTTAGTTTTTTTTTTTTTTTTTTTTTTTTTTTCTCACTTATATCTTTATACCTTACCTAGTGTTGGAATTTGAATCTTGAAGAGTATGGAGCATCTTAACAGACAAGAATACCTTTAGTAAAAAATAAAAAAAACCCTGAAAGAATACAGTTGGATTCTTGAATGGTCGCTGCTTTCTATGTTCTTTTACCTCTCTCTCTCTCTCCCTCTCCTAAGTGATGAATGTGATTGATATAAGGAGCAAGAAGTGGTTACATTCCATGTGTTGATTGACCCAATTTGATGATTGTTGACCATTTCTTGGTGCAGGAATGTTTCCATGCTTGTGTATCAGGCTGTGCTTACAAGGTTAGATTATTTCATGAGCTGATCTTTTAGTCTTTATTCTACTTAACATTTAAATGGGCAAAAGTTTTTTGATAAAAATATATTTATTTAACATGCTTTGGAAATTTGTCAACACATGGTCATTGTACAAAGGAAAGGAACTTCTTATTGATGCTTGTAGGAAATAAAATTGTGGTTGTAGAAAATTTGCATCGTAATATCTTCCTAGTTCGGTAATAAATATGAGAGAATCATGTTTAATGAGAAAAAATTCTTAGAAGCTGTAGTAGTTTTAAAACATTGTGCTGTTTTAGTTGATGTCCATAGGACAAATGCTGCTAAATGTAAGATGCACTTTGCATAGTCAATACACATTATTCTACCCAACACCAACTAACATTTTCATGGTTTTCCTTTTCTTGCTAGTATACCTTAAAGTGATACGATAATTCATCTCACACAGGAGATTCATTTGCAGACATTTTATGAGATTTCTACTTTGCAAAAAAAATGAAAGGCCATAGAATGTTTGTCTGGGAGTTGCAAAAAGTTTTCAAGACACTTTTGGTTGGTGCATTTATTATCTATCTTGACAGTTGGTGACTCAGCAATATATTTGTTTGTTGCAGTTTGATATGCTCACTGAGAACGTCAATAAAGTTCGGCCGAACAGGCCACCTAAGCCTCCTCCCCCTGTTTTAAAGCCAACCACCTCACCACCAGTTGAATCCAAAACAACTGCTGAAGACGTACCCAGCACCTCTGCTTAGTGAAAGCCATCCAAAATTTTAAAACAAAATGTATGCCTTATCAATTTAGTCATCTAGACGGCCTGCAGTTGTTTTTTTCATCTTAGGCTCCCTTTTTTAATGGAAAGAAGCTTGCTTTTACGTTTCTTCTTCGGGTTCGTCAAGCTTTGAATTGCTGGAGATCTGGCTATTTAGAGTTTTGATAGCACAGAGAAGTGGACTATAAACTTTGGTCCCCTTCCAGTTTTGTTGAAGAGGAAGTAACTAAAATCAAGAGTTTTGCAGCTTCCTACAAGAAAAGGAAATAGATTTTTCTCTCGGACTTGGGGGGATTGTAATGGACTCCCTTAAAATTTTGATCATTTAGTGGCGAAAAGCTTTCCAAAAGGCCCATTTAGCACTAGGATAATTGATTGAATATTTCTTAGAATGTAACTTTTCCTTTTTTTTAAGCATTGTATCTTTTCAATGCAGAATAAATCATGATATCTTTCTTTCTTTCTTTCTTTGTTTTTATTTATTTTTTATTTTATTATTTTTTTTTTGCTGAAGAAAATCATGATTTATTCTCCTGTAATACTACTACTACTACTGCCGAATAAAAACTTAAACCTGCTTTTTTTTTTTTTTGTTTTTTTTGTTTTTTGGTATGTGCAAGTCTTAAGGGGTTTTGTCATTAAAAAAAAAAACAAACAACAAAAATAATAATTAGTCATAAAAAAGAAACCGGGCTTCCCAGGAAAAAAAGGAAAATTGACATTATACTGAAGTGTTTTATTTTATTTTATGTTTTGTTTTGTTTAATGTTAAAATGGGAGATTCGAGCATCTTAAATAGATGAAGTAATGAAAGGTTGAATATAGTAAACTAGGACGGTTGTGCTATGAATTGAATCCGCACTGTCAAAGGTATGGTTTTAAAACATGAATGTACCCACCTCATGTTATAGACTGGTGGGGCATTGCATCAATGTGAATAAAAATAGTTTAAAAGGTTCAAGGTATATAATATTATTGTTATACCAATTTGACTTGAAGCTTTAACAATTATTATTATTATTATTTCTTTAAAGGTTAAAACTTAAAAGCATACTTTTTGGAATTTGATATGTTAGATATCCATGTTCTTTTATTTATTATTTATTATTTCAATAAAACATTTTATATTTTTTTAAATATAAATATTAAAGATAAGATTTATTTATTATTATTATTATTATTTTTTTACAAGTTTCACTACAAAAGAAAAAAAAAAAAAAAAGGGTTAGTTTTACAAGTTTAATGTAATCCAGTGTGTTAAAATGCACTGGGGCGCAATCGAGCAAAAGTGAAGTTCCGAAATCTGATGTTTGAAAGAGCAAAGGATGGAGAGAAAATCTAAAGAGACTAAAACTTTTTAGCTGAAGAAGAAGGAGAATCCCTACAGACTAATAATCTAATCCTGACGTCGATCAGAGCAAACCTTAATACGGCGTCGTTGTTCGCGTCGCTGACACTGATTATTGATACAACTGCAAGAGAAATACAGGAGTCTGCAAAAATTGTTGTGTAGAACCCTAGAACGCAAAGTGGTAAACACTCGATTTCAATCAGAATGCCCCAGGTGAAGATCATAGCTAAGAATTTCATGGACATGGTGGCCTCCTTGCCCGCCATGAAGCTTGACAAGCTCTACGCCAATGCTTTCATCTGCGAAGCCATTCTAAGGTCCCCTTCTTCCTCTCACATACAATTTATATATAAAGCTAAGCTTTTTCACTTTTGATGTATTGGGTATAAGAGCTTTTTTTTTTTTTTTTTTTTTTTTTGGTGGTTTTCTTTATTACATTGTTTATGGGTTAAATTTTAATAATATAGTTTTTGTTGTTGTAATTTATATGCATATATTTTTTTCTACATCGATGAAATCTTGTACTTAGGTCTCTGCCACCTCTAGCCAAGAAATACGTTTTGCAAATGTTATTCATTGAGGGTCCAGTAAGCGCCACATCAATGCAGGAGTGGGTGCTTGCAGATGGGGTCTCCAAGCATCAAGTTGCAATTGATCGGTTAATTCAGTTAAGATTGTTTACTGAAACTGCTGACAGGTAAGGCTTCCTTTCTTGTTATTTCCCAAGACTAGGACCTTTATTTTTTTTTTATAATATATTTTTTTTTGTACATCTGTTCTGATAGTAGGAAGAGTGAGACAGACAGTATTTTTTTTTTTTAAACCAGAAAAAAAAAAAAAGGAAAATGAAATAGTGTGCTCATGAAGTCAATCCAATAATTGGGAGTTTTTTTCCTTTTCAATTGTGTATATTATACTGGAGTGCATTTTTGTTTAAATCAAAGGTATCAAAGATTAAGAGGAGTACTCTGGCACATTACCACCCATTTATTGTGGAGTTCTTTTCTATACTCTTTTGAGAGACATAGGGTTCTTGGAATGAATTATGACACCTTAGAAGCTTGTTAGTTTGATTGCATTTAGGTGCCATTGTGATTTGCTTAAGGCTGCTTTTTATATATTTATTTATTTATTATTATTATTGTTGTTATTGTTGTTATGTAAAGACACATGTTAGACGTCATGTTATTGCAAGAAATGCCATCCTAGTTTAAATCTTGGACTACTTTTTTTTCCAAGTTTATTTTCTGATTCTAAAAGTATAACTTCTAAGCCTACCTGATGTCTTTTTCCCTGCCCTCTCAACAATTAAACCGTATACTCTTTTTGTAAGTTGCATATCTTAATATCTTATTTACAAATTACACCTATATGAATGCTTTATCTTGTATGCTTGCTTGGAAGAGTTTCATTATCCAAATAAGGATTTCAAGTAGAGTTTTGATCCAACCCTCTTTCTGTTTTTGGCAGGAAAAGGGAAACAACTTACAGATTAAATCCTGTATTACAGGCTAACCTCCAGAAGCTTCTAACATGTGGGTAAGTTTTTTGTTTTATGTTGTCATCTTTAAAAAAAATAAAATAAAATTTCAGTCAAATGAGTGCATTCTATTTTGGGCTTTATCTTGAGTGTGGTCCTTGCAGTCAAAGTAGTTGTAAAAAACTATGATATGTTTTCCCTGCTTATTGTTATCTATAATATGACTTGTGTAGAAGGTGCAGAATCTGAATCAACTCTTCTAGTTTTTCTCTTTTTCACTTCTTTCCCCTTGAACCTGCCCTTCCCCCTAAAAATAAGAGAAAAAGAGTACTCAAAATAATGTGCAGTTACCAGCTGATGGTTTGATTTTAATCTACTCTTCTCCTCATGTATTGCTTCCACATTCTTATCCTTTAATGGTTTTATACAAGTGTAATTGACTTGCCCAAAGCCTATTAATTCATTCTCTGTATGAACTAAATAAAGCGAAGCTGATGATCCTATACAAAGTGATGTTTGTGTTGTGGTATTTCAAATCATTATTTCAAGACATGTTGTTTCAGTGAAATTAATTCTGGGTTTGTGACCATAGGTTTTTCTAATAATGCAGTGAAGTTTTGCCAAGAGAGCCAATGCCTCCCAATGTTACAGCACGGCTTCCGAGCTTGGAGGATCTTGAGGCTTTTGCCCTGGAGAAGTGGGAGGTGTGAAGCTCATTTTTGTTTTCATTGCCTACTTCATTTGTCCATGTTTGAGGATATCTCAGTTTGGTTCTTAGCTGCGATGGTGGCCTATTTATATTGCATTGTTGGTTGACAAGCTTTTAAACTGCCATTTTTTCATTTCATGATTTAGGTCACTCTTTCTAATGACTTGCTGTCATGTTAAACCAGTGCTTCTTGCTGCAACTTATTAACTCATCTCAAGCTGAAAAGCCAACAAACATAAGCTCTTCTATGATGAAAATTTTCCAGCGGGGACTTTTGAGTCAAAGGTTTGAAGATGAAGAAACCTCTCTTTCCTTTGAATACACAGAAGGATGTTGAGAGTATTGTATCCCATATTTAATATCCTTTTCTTTTGCTGTTTGTACAGGGAGAAAGAAGCTCCACGATTAACAGAAAGTGGTTTCCAGTTCTTGGTATGTATATGCATAATTCTAGAGCCACTCCTAAGTCCTACCTGTGGTGTTTCTTACTAGATTATCATTCTTGTCTCTGCAAACCACAGCTGATGGATACAAATGCACAACTTTGGTATATCATCAGAGAATATATCTCTAACTCTGAGGTATGAACTCATATTATTTACGGCTGGTTCTTTCTCCAGAATTTCACCCTTGTTGCTGTTGAAAACCAGTGGTCTTTTTGTTGGTAGTACTTATATAAGTTTCCTCTATGTTTTGTGGAATATTTTCTGCATATATCTTTTCATAATCGAATGTTGTGTCACATTGAATTTTTTAACAATAATTTTCGTTCTGTTCTATGTATATTCTTCAATGTTGACCAAATAATTCAGAATCATATCCATTTTCGCCAAGAGGAGACTGTCACTCTAACCTGTTACCTGCTGTTCATTACTAATATCTTCTATGTGGATGCTATTTTCTTGGATCAGGAGAGAGGTGTAGATCCCGCAGATTTAATTTCATTCCTTCTAGAGCTTAGCTTTCATGTGACAGGCGAGGTATGAGTTATGTAGTGTTTGTTATAAAACTGTTCTCTTCCTGAACATTACAATTGCATTTATGTATTGTTTGAGCTGCATATTGTTTGTTTGCCACGCTTAAGTTACAAAATGATTCATTTTAACATTTTATATAGTTCAAATTTTCCTTTTTGTTCTTTTCTTTCTTGGTTTTTGGTTTTCTTGGTTCTTGGTTCTTTGTGGTTTTCTTGGTTCTTGGTTCTTTGTGGTTTTCTTGGTTCTTGGTCTTGTTTGGTTCTTGAATTCTTGTTCTTGGTTCTCGGTCTTGTTCTTGCTTGGTTTGGTTCCTTGGTTGTTTCATGTTTCTTGTTTCTTGGTTTTGGGTTCTTGGTTTCTTGGGTTCTTGTTTTCTTGGTTCTTGGTTCTTGGGTTCTTGGTTCTTGGTTCTTGGTTCTTGGGTTCTTGGTTCTTCGTTCTTGGTTCTTGGGTTCTTGGTTCTTGGTTCTTGGTTCTTGTGTTCTTGGTTCTTGTTTCTTGGGTTCTTGGGTTCTTGGGTTCTTGGTTCTTGGTTTCTTGGTGCTTGGCTTGGTTCTTGGTTTTTTGGTTCTTGGTTTCTTGGTTCTTGGTTCTTGGTTTCTGGTTTTTTGGATTCTTGGTTTCCTTGGTTCTTGATTCTTGGTTTATTGGTTTCTTAGTTCTTGGTTCTTGGTTTCTTGGTTTCTTTTGTCTTGGTTTTTGGTTTTTTGGTTCTTGATTCTTGGTTCTTGGTGGTTCTTGGTTTCTGGTTTCTTTGGTTCTTTCTTGGTTTATTGATTTCTTGGTTTCTTGGTTGGTTCTTGGTTCTTGGTTTCTTGGTTCTTAGTTTCTTGGTTTCCGGGTTCGGGTTCTTGGTTCTTTGTTCTTTGTTCTTGATTTCTTGGTTCTTGGTTTCTTGGTTCTTTCTTGGTTCTCGGTTCTGGGTTCTCAGTTTCTTGAGTTGGATATTTGGTTTCTTGGTTCTTTCTTGGCTTCCTTGGTTCTTGGTTCTTTCTTGGTGGGTTCTTGGTTCTTGGTTCTTGTTCCTTTCCTGGTGGGTTCCTGGTTCTTGGTTCTTGGTTCTTGCTTTCTTGGTTGTTCTTGGTTCTTTTCCTTGGTTTCTTGGTTCCTGTTTCTTGGTTTCTTGGTTTCTTGGTTTCTTGGTTCTTGGTTCTTCTTGGGTTCTTGGTTTTGGGTTCTTGGTTCATTGTTTCTTGGTTCTTGGTTCTTGGTTCTTGGTTCTTGGATTCTTGGTTTTCTTGGTTTCTGGTTTCTTGGTTTCTTGGTTTCTTGGTTCTTGGTACCTGGTTTCTTGGTTCTTTCTGGGTTTCTTGGTTTCTTTGCTCTTGGTTTGGTTTCTTGGTTTTCTAGTTTATTGGTTTCTGTTTCTTGCTTTCTTGATTCTAACCATTTCTGTTTTCTCTCGGTAGTTCCAGCATAGATTTGTTTAAACTTTGGACTTTTTTTTCATGCTTTTAGGCCTATAATATGAATACATTGACCGATGTTCAGAGCAATACGATAAAGGACCTTTCAGACTTGGGATTAGTCAAGCTTCAGCAGGTAATTCCATTTTGTCTGATCTTTAGAATATGCTAATAGTTTTCCACATGATAGTTTAACCATGCTTTACCGAAGTTTGATTTTTTTTTATTTGCTCAGGGTAGGAAGGAGAGTTGGTTTATACCTACTAAATTAGCCACAAATCTTTCCGTGAGCTTAGCAGATTCATCATCAAGAAAACAGGTGGTTAAAAGTTTTGCCTTCAACAATTTTCTTTGGATTCAAAAAACTTTTACTACAATAACTTATACATTTCAGAAATGAGTTTGGTATATGATTCAAAATTTGTTTTTAAACTTGAAAATGTTGATACTTGTTTTGTATAGTTTCCAAAAACTATAAAAATACAGATAAGTAGTTTAGTTAACATGCTTTTGGTGACAATTTTTGGGTTGTGCACAGTTTATTTTTAAGGTTAACTTAATATTCGTTCGGTTGATTTGCTCTTTAGATTTTAGAAAACAAAAGTGCATTTAACAAATATGAAGCCAAATACAACCTTAATTAACAATCTGTCAGGAATTTGGATATTATAATTCTTCCACTTGTTCAGCTTGGAACAATATTTTCTGTGTCACCAATTTGGTTCATTTTTTGTTAAGAAAGCTAGCTGGTCATTCATGGAATTCTTAGGTAATTAAGAATTTCATTTCTCATTTTTCTCTTTACAGGGGTTTGTGGTGGTGGAAACAAATTTTAGGATGTACGCCTACTCAACTTCTAAACTGCATTGTGAAATTTTACGTCTTTTCTCAAGGTGTGCCAACCAGTAACTTTGATGTATTGTCTTGTTTTCTTCTTCTTTTTTCTTTTTTTTTTTTTTTTTTTTTTCCCCTCTCTCTCTCTCTCTCTCTTATGTTTTCGTTTCATCACTAGGCAGGTGAATTAAGTATACATTGTTAATTGAGACTCTTGTAGATATTTAGCATGTAATTCAAGAATAAAACCTTGGAGAGAACACAAACTTTTTAAATTTTTATTCTATGTCACTGATAATTATAAGAATGATGGTTATTTTATGAAGAAGGAGATGTAGAAGGCTCAATTTTTCCAGGTGGTGTTATTTTTGGTCAAACACACTTCTAGTTTACAATTTTATTTTTGTTAGCACATGTACATAAGTGAGTCGCTGCTGAGGACAGCCTTCAAGTTTTTTAAGTGTGGATTTGCTTGATGGCCTTTGGATTAGCTCAATAGCAGTCATTAAAAGATGAAGTCTGATTGAGATAATCCAATGGTTGTAAAGCAAGTCTGCATGTTAAACTCTCAGTCCTAACCTTTGTGGGTTATGTTAGCTCTAGACAATCTTTTTGGTTAGCCATATCGAAGCAATATGGTTGCAGTAAATAATTCTGTTGGAAGCAGCTTTATTCTTAGTGCTTGCTTTATAAAATTGAATTAGGTTATTTTGAAGGCTAAACTTTCAAGTCTCTTAGTGTAGGTTATCGAATACCAAACAAGAAATAGCCTTTCATACCTTTTTGTTAGCTAGAACGTCATCTTTCTTGGAATGCTTTGAGGCATAATTTAGATGTTTAGAAGAGCTTAAGTGTTTGTTAAACAATTGAAAAATTATCATGGCATAAAGAGGTTTATTTTATTTATTTATTTATTATTATTATTATTATTATTTTTCTCTCCCTACTCCATAAACCAATGATCTAATTTATTTTATTACATTTACATTTTTGTTTGAACTATCAATTAGACCTCCCATTTTATCATTGCTTATCATCAGTATTTACATTCTGTAAAATTTCACTAAATTCTCTTTTTCAACTTGGAATGCATTTCTTATCATGTTGCTTGTTTATTTGAGGACTTGTCTTTATTCGTCTATATGCAGGATAGAGTATCAACTTCCAAACCTTATAGTTGGAGCAATAACAAAGGAAAGCTTGTATACTGCATTTGAAAATGGCATAACAGCAGAGCAGGTAGCTATTGCTTTCTGGTTGTGTTTATGTGTTTGGTTTATATATTCTTCATTATTTTCATTAATAGCAGTATGCCTAAATTTCTTTTCTGCAATATTGCTTATCTTATGAAAATTTGTAATTGCAGATAATCTCTTTTATTCAGCAGAATGCACATCCTCGTGTTGCAGAAAGAATACCATCTGTACCCGAGAATGTTACCGATCAGGTCTGGATTCTTCTCTATATTCTGTGTAGGCATCAGCTCCTATGGTTCTGTTTGCTTGTTTCTGTATCTGTGGATTGTCCAACACTTTTTGGATTGTAATGCTTTCACCGATTGCAACGTCACACTTCTTTTCTGATGTTTTGGGATGCCCTACGATGCGACAGATTAGGCTATGGGAGTCAGACCTTAACAGGATTGAGATGACTCCTGCCCATCATTATGATGAATTTCCTAGCAAGGTGAGAATCCAACTTGCGAAGTGATATATTCTGCTTTTTTTTTTTTAATCATCAAGTTAAGGTTTTGTCTGAGACCTCTCCCCTGTCTAACAGGAGGTCTTTGAGGCTGCTTGCGACTTTGCCCGTGAATGGAATGGGTTGTTGTGGGAGGATTCAAAGAAGAAGCGTCTGGTGGTCAAGGCAGAAATCCACATGCACATGCGGGATTTTCTTCGCGGTCAAAAGTAGTGTGCCAGATACTGTGGGATTTTCTTGGCTGTCAAAAGTAGTATGCCAGATACTCTCATTTGTTTGAGATTTGTAATGAAGCTTTGTGCCCTAGAAAAAATGCTTAGTTCAACATGAGTGTCATTTTGTACCTTGGGTTGACGAAAAATGCTACAAAATTGAGATATTGATCTCCGGAAAAGATGTGAAAGGTTTACACTGAATGAGATGGATAGCTCTGTAGTATGGATTGCAGGACAACAATTTGAGTTTGTAGGAATATCGTATCTAAATTTTTTCAGCCTAAATTCCATCTCAAGATATTACAAGAAAATGAATGTACTTAATATCAAAAGAAAATTGTAGAGAAAGATGAAGGCTCCGCCTCCTGTGAGTTGTAATGGACATATTTATTGATTGTGGAAATTCTAATTTTGCATATAATAAATTTATTAGAATGGGTTTGATTGGCATAATCCAGTGCTTTTATAATGCCTTGGCTAGTGTTATTTTCTGGAAATATTGCTAATGGAACATTATGTGCAAGAACGAAGATAAAGGTGAGTGGTGGAAAAAGTTGGTTTTCAAATATGAGTTTGTTAATTTATTAAAAAATTATGAAAGGAATCTGTTGCTGCCCAGGATCGAACTGGGGACCTTTAGTGTGTAAGACTAACGTGATAACCACTACACCACAGCAACTGCTGTTTGGCATTTTCGAATGATCTTTTTTCATTTCTTCAAATGTCAAAACCCCAATTTTTCCCAGGGAACAAAAGACAAACCGGCTTCCTTCAAGGGAGCAAAAGATAAACCAACCAGTTTCTAAGAAAGTTCCTACTTCTCAATCGTTAATACATGTTAGCGTACCAAATTACTGGGGACTTCAAAACCTTCCTTACGTGGGTTTTCTTACCTAACAAGAGAAACATTTATATGTTACAAAAAAAATAAAATAAATAAATAAATAAATAAGAAAGGCGTGTAAACGCACTCAACTGCCACACTGCCCAAATTCTGCCACAGCCTTAGGCAAAGCCTGCCATACATTTATTCTTCAAACATAAAGTCTAGAAAACAATTATAATCTTCAGTTTAAACCCCTTATCATTGCCATTGCCGTCTAAGTTTTGAGTAAGGCTAATAAGTCTTCATATTTGAGAGTCCGGAGTAATCTTGGGTGGGTTTCATTTTCACTTTCTTCCGAGTGTTTTGAAACTAAAAACTCGCAGTTACCACAATGAGCAGCGTAGCAAGAACTTGCATGCAGTCATTTCTTAAAGTTGTGAATTCAAGTTTGGGGATCGTTGGAATTGCAATGACTCTATATGGCCTTTGGATGATCAGAGTTTGGCAGAGGGACATGGAGGAGGAAGGTTCATCGTTTGACTTTAAATCTACTGCTCCATGGTAAGTTGCTTACCTCTTCTTTCTTAGAAACCCTGTTCATTAGTTCTGCTTCTGCTTGCCAGTCGATTCCAACCTTTGATTTTTCTTCCATATCAGCTTAGTTGCAGCAATTTGTACAGTCCTTGCAGCAAAATTCTAGTATTACTTGCTCATAACTAAAAAAAACCAAATCCACTAAAATGAAAGCAGGTCAACTCAGATTCTTCCATTTGGTTTTATTAATCAGTCAAGGAAATTATGGATGATGATAATTTGGTCCTCTCTATTTAGGCTGCAAAAATATCTATCTCAACTTATAGTAGAACTAGTGTTAATGTCATTCTCGTATAATTACAAATTTCAGGTTTATATACACTTTCATAGGAGCTGGTGTTACTTTGTGTGCAATAACTTGTCTGGGCCATGTAGCTGCAGGGGTTGCAAATGGTTGTTGTCTCTCTTGTGTATCCTTTTGCTTTTTCCCCCCTTCAATATAATGTCATTTTATTATCAGCACTATTCTACACTTGTAACAAAAAACCCATATGTTATTTTGCCAAGAGAAGTTTTTCAGAACAAAATTTTAGTCAAGAGTTGGTGCTTATTGACAATGTTTCCAGCCTTTCATTTGTCTGTTTCTCATTTCCTGAAAACACTGGAAACATTTATTTTATCATTTTCACTTGCCAAACCCAAATCCTCAAATCTTTGTAATCCTTCTTTTTTTGCCCAAAATCAATATGAGAAGAAGAAAATTTTATCCTCTTTCTTTTTGGGCCTGAGCATAAAAGCAGAAACTTTCAATTACCAAAACGTATAGGCCCAGAAAAATCTCATATTCAAAGCCATGAATACAATGCCCTATTTCTTAACTCTCGAGTATTTCTCAACCTTGACCCACCTAGTATATGGTGATTATATTTACACTTCTTTTACTGGAGACTGCAATTGCAGCAGATATTTTCCTCAATTCTGACTGGGAGAAGGTATATATATGTATCATTTTGGCAGTTCCTTATCTTCTTCCCATTTTCTTTCTTCCTTATTTCATATTTAACTTTTTTTTTTGTCACTTTTCAGGATTTACCAAACGATCCTACTGGTAGGTTCAATGACTTCAAAGATTTTGTGAAGTCAAACTTTGATATATTTAAATGGATAGGCTTATTGATTGTCTTAGCACAGGTAGTAACTTTTCTTTATTTTCTTTACTCAAATTAATCGAAATTCTAAACTGGTTTTACAAGGATTACAGAACTGTATTCCTAAAATGGCCATAAAAATCCGCAGGGACTCTCAATCTTAGTTGCCATGGTACTGAAGTCTATAGGGCCAACAAAATACTATGACAGCGATGAGGATTATATTCCGGCAAGGCTTCCACTGATAAAGCATGATCTTCATTCGGCACCGTATCTTGAAGATGAACAGTGTTTTGCCTCCAAGAATAACTCCTCTAAGGTAACAATTTATTCTTAACGAACATAATACATACATGTATAAATTTATTTATTTTTTTTTAAAAAAAACCCATATATGTATAATATGTATATATGTATTTATATTTATATATTTCCAAATAACATTTGAGGTACTGTTACCTTTTTCCAGACAAAGAAGTGAAGGAAGAAAAATTTTCAAGCGTATTTAAGAAAAAGAAGATTGACAAAAAGTTGACATACAGGACGAATGGGATGTTAAAGCATCAAAAATAAATTATTGTATCAAAGTTTCTAAAAAACATTTATAAATTCGTAAGTCTTTTTTTGGGGTGGATGTATCTTTGTGTGAGCTGAAAATGAAATGTTCTTGAAGTACTTTTGTCCAATTGACCGAAGTGAATCACTTGAACTTTAACAAAGTAACAATATTATAACTATCATTTTGGTAATTAAAACCCACATTCCTATTTTTATTATTATTATGTTTTTTTGGAACTTTCTTGTTACTTTGTTACTTTGCTGCATCATAAGTGTATATCGCAGGAAATATAACAGCTTTTAGAGGTGTGGGAGTTCAAAGTTTACAAGATTGGTGTTATTAATTAGCTTTTATTTAGACATTTTCAAAATTAAATCTATACAGAAAAATGGCAAAATCCGTAAGGCTTACATAAAAAGTCACCACCTCAGCCGCCATAAGTGGTAATGAATAATATTATTGTTTTACAATTATGCCAACTCCTTATTGCCAAAAAATTAAAAACAATAATGCCAATTCCTACTACAGAGCACAAATTTTGCGATTAATTGTCTAGTTGGAGAACTCCCATCAAATCATGCAACATTATGGAGCTTCAATGAACAACGTAGATTAAACCATACCTCTGAATCTTGAGAGCAGCACAAGATCCATATTATGTTTTTGCATATCACATCACAATATTGAGCTAACCATGAAGACCAAAATAAATAAATAAATAATAATAATAGCAAATAAACAAAAAAAAAAAAAAGACAGAAAGCGAGGGCAGAATTTAATACATAAGCTTTTCATAGTATACAACTCAACTCAAAAGTAATCTGTGAAATCTGAATGCACAAATAACTTACTCCTTTTTCAGTTTAAAACTACACGGGATTCTAATCCCTCAAAAATTGTTACAAACATTAGCAAATCTTTTATAGAAAAAATATAAATTAATTTGGGCAATTCTATAAGAACCAATAAAGAACCAAAAATCATGGAAATACTGAAGAGATGGCCTATTCAGATTGCTTTGCCTTTCTCTTCATCCGGCTAAATGGCCCAACCGCACGGTCCGTTATATACATGAATATGACTTGACTCCAAGAATCATACGACTCCAATCCCTCGTAATATTCTGGTGCAATCTGCCTCACCTTATGGAGTTTGCTACCAGGAATTCTTGGGAAATCATGGTGTTCATTGTGGTAGCCAACACTCCAAGTAAGAAGATTCAGGGGACCATAGTAAGAATATGTCTCTTGGCCAGGCTTGAAGACATAATGCTCTGAGATAAAATGGCCAGCCATTGGGTGCATTCCACCCCCAACAAATGTGGAAAGTATCAGATAGACAAAACTTTTCCAGCCCCAAAAATAAACCATAGCAAAGTCTAGGCCTATTTGAACAAGAAAGTTTATAAATTCCCAAACACCAGGGGGTTTTGGTTTGAGAAAAAGAGGCCGAAGAGCATAGAAGAAGAGTTGAAAGAGAACCCAAATAACTTTTGCCCCCGCATTTCTTACCAAATGGGCTTCGGTGTGGCTTGGAATATCCATGTCCATGCCATCTACTCCCTGGTAGAGATGGTGCTCTAGATGATACTTTTGGAAGGTGACTGACATGGGTACTCCAATTGGGAGATTAGCCAAAATCCCAAGCAAACGGTTGTAGACTGGAGTAGAGAAGGCAAGATTGTGACTGAGCTCGTGGATGGCCAAGAATAGATTGTGGTTGAGAAATGAACCAAAGAAGTAGGCTATTGCCAGTATCTTGAGCCATCCTGCATTCTGGACGGAGGTCGCAGTCCAAAGCTGAAGCAAAACAGCCAAATTAATCTGCACAACAAAGTTGCATTTCAGAGATATAAACCCAAGATCTCATCAAACAATAGTTCATGATATCATGAAATGAAAATCCCAATTTAATTTGAATCAAACGAAGAAAAAAATATATATTTGCGAAGTTTACAAAACTTGACCAGGAAAAAAAAAAATAAAAAAAATAAAAAATAAAGAGATAAAGTATATTCAAGAACCAACTAGTCTCTTTAAACCAGTGATTCAAATCCAGTCAAAATCATGGCTAATTGATTGAAGCGGTTAGCTCCGGTATAACCATAGATCATGGAACAAATAGGGTGGAAATGCCCAACTACTATAGTATTTAGTACATACTGAGATCCATTCACAGAAAAAAGTCAGAAACTTACGTACTCAATGACTAAGTATGATTTATAAAACCAAATGTTGCCCAGAAACATAATACCATCAAACATTACGGAGAGCCAACAATAAAGAACCACACTTTTAAATCCAGACAGGTCCTATCAGAACAATTTTATCGTTGCTGTGTATCCATTTCCCAAAAACAAATATTTTTTACCTACTGACATCATGTAATCCCCATTACGATCAAAACAGCATTCATCATATTTTTAATAGTAAAATTACAAATGTAGGAAAAAATAGTGCACATGCATTGTGGTTTTCTTGTTAGTACTATGAGATCTCATGAATCCCAAGGAATATGAATAAACTTGTGTAACACTTAAAAAACTCATGTAGTCTTATAGCTTCAACAAAACTTCAAAACAAACAATAAAAAGCAAGTTCACAAATACTCACTATGAAACCTACACGTTTTATATGGACACTCAGTTGTCAGGCTACCAAACCAACACAAGAAAAAAGTGGAGTTTTCAAAACACTGTAGAAAAAGATGTGAAACAACCCAATTAAAAGATGCCACATTTTGCACAATTAAGGATTGCTCATTCGTCATCAATATGGATTAAAAGGAAAAAGATGCTCAAGCGTTTGCATCTTTTTTTTTTTATAATGAAAACTTACATACAAAGAAACCCACGAGAAAAATTAAAAATAAATAGCAATTGTTTGCAAACAAATACACAAAGCATCTATTGAATCTAGTGCGGCATCATTTCATAACGATGAATCAATTAAGTTGTACTACTAATGAAAAATAATGAAGATATCCTGATTCCTTATCCAAAAGAAATACAACAAAAAGCACGTTATAGTTGTACCAGTGAGAACTTAGTAAATTAGTAAAGGACATCCAAATGGGACTTGACCGCTTGACTAGATATAAGATATCTGATCATTAAGTAAGAGCGCCATTGAATATCTATAACATCCACTTAACAATCTGGGATTCGTTAACACTGGAGGATCTGGTATTCAAGAATAATTTTAAATCCAAATCAGTTGCTCCCAAAGAAACGACGGAAACAATTCTTCTATAGAACTTATAAAACCAAACAAACATAAAAACACAAAAGATGGAAACTTTTTTAGTATCAGATTTACAGAGCCAAACAAAAACCCATGACCGGATTTGGAAAGAATTGTGCAACGTTCAAATGAGAAGCTGACTTATGTAAGTTCTCCAACTACGCACAAACAACAACCGACAAAGCCTCACACCAATCAATTCAATGCACATTGCAACATAGGCGAAAACCACGATCCCATTTCCCAAAAAGCAATTAAAACGATAATGCAGGACGATTAGTCTAGGCCCAAATCCAGGAAAAGAAACATCTTTTTGTCAAAATCAGATACAAACACAGAACCAGATCATCTTAGATCCAAACACAACAAAAACTAAACACAAAAGCCCATCAACAGACAAGAATAATAATCACATTCGACATAAACAAAGAGAGTCGATAACCTTAAGAAATGCCCAGGGGTCAGGGCCGAAAAGCTCCTTGATTTGAGGGTGGTGAGAGAGGATCTGACGGCGCCTGGAGGCGTGGGGTTCATCCGTATAGGACCACAAGAAGTCGGAAGCCATAACTCCTTTTTCCTCTCTCAATCCCCCTCTACCCATCTCTAACCCCTCTCTCTCTCTCTCTCTCTCTCTCTCCACAATCCGTTTGTTTTTGTTTTTGGTTTTGGTTTTTGTTTTGGTTTCGGTTTGTTTCTCTTTGTGTCCTTGAGAAAACAAACGAAGAAGAACAGTAAAAAAATAACATGGGACTTGAATTTATTTACACTAAATTTGGCGGAAAAAAAAAATGAACGAAAAAGTTAAAAAAAAAACAAAAATTGACCGTGGTGTTTGATGGCCTGGAGTCTGTGATGTGTAAACTGTGTTCGTGCTGTCCTGTTTCTCACAGCTGTTGTCAGTTTTCAACACTCCCTATCTCTCTCTTCCTTCCTCCGTTTTCCTAACCAAAAAAATATATATATATATATAAAATAATAAAACTTCAGCTCTTTTGAATATTTTACTAAAATACATTCTATTTTATTATAGTCTAGTCTTGTCCCTCTCATCACATATATTTATAAAATACTTCAAAGAATTTGCAGAATGATTATGAGCGAGATAAAAGTGTCCATATACACAGAAACGTAGAGGATTTAATATATGGAAATTTTGAAAAAATAATTTAATATTTATTTTAAAACTTAAAATTCTTCGTTTTTCACATTTGGCAAATGTTAGTTAATAAATATCCAATGTTTACAACGATTAAACTTTATTAAAAAAAAGTAAACAATAAATAATAAATAATAATAAATAGGACAAAAAACTTTAATTCTAATTACAAAATCATTTGGGCAAAAAAAAAAAAAATCATATTTGTTATTTCATTTTATGACATATTTAGAAGTTTTAGATACAAATGAAGGTATTAAAAAAATTGAACAAGAATTTGAAAATTTTATTGAATGACTAATTACTTTATTTTTTCATAATATTTATTATTATTATTATTATTATTATTATTAGTTAAAAGGTCATGGTTGGTTTACTTGATTAGTTAAAAGATCAATTGATACCGATTCAGTTGGTAAACTATTTACATATTTACTAAAAGATTAATAAAATGAGTATTAGTTACAACTTAAAAAAAGTTTAATTTATTCTTCATATTCACTTTTTAAAATATTTATAACATTAGTTAGCCATTTATATTGTTAAAATGAAAATTAATAAAATGATTAGTACTTAAAACTTAAAAAAGTTTAATTTATTCTTCATATTTAATTTTTAAAATGTTTATAACATTAGTTAGCCATCTATATTGTTAAAATGCCCCACAATTATAGGAGGCAAATTGAAATAAAAATATCAAATCATCGCTTATCAAAATTTTAGTTTAAAATTTTTATCACACTAGAATCATTCTATGGTTTTATGGAAGTAAAAATTGTTTCATATCTTTTATCATTAATATACATAAGGGTTTTTTTATAAATATTGTTTTCCAATTTCATTTTTCAAAAAAGATTTGCCCATTTAAAAAAATAAATTAATCCATTTTAGTAACAAATATCTTAATTTATTTAATTAATCTTTAGTTTAAATAAAATCTAACATATTTGATTTACAAAAAATGTTCTCATGGCAACTATCTTTCAGCTTATCCTAATGAGCATGTTCAATGATTCTTCCTATTGAAATTTATGTGGCATAGAGATTAGAAGATTTTAATGTTGATGTGCTACAGTATTTATTTATTAAACAGTATCTATTGAAAATTGTTCTCCAATGGATTCTATTCAAAATAAAATTCACTGATAACGTGTAATATTTTAAGTAATCTATTTTTTTTATTAGTTTTATTTTTTATTTTGTGAAATTTTTAGATTCTTTCTCATTGAAATACAATCACCATAATCACCATCTACCCTTGAACTTCAACATTGTGATACACTGTTGGCATTGTTGGATTCTGAGAATCTACTTGGTTGTTCCATTCCATTGATTTTCTTAGGCCTTCCATTTGCCCATGAGCCGCTTGAAGATCTTCGTCGTAAGTTTTTTTTAGTCTAAAAAGCATTGAAGTCTATGTGATGTGGCAAAGTCTCTATCAGTCCCACTACCACTCCAACATCGAAGGCCAATTCGACCTATTACCCACTGTTTTGTCAGAGCTACTCTCTCAAAGTTTTTGATAATATGGTTGACCGAAAGAAAAAAGAAATTGAAAAAAAGGCCTTTTTTTTTTTTTAATATCTATATGTTTGATGCAGGACTTTTCAAAGATTCACCACTAGCTTTGCATAGTGGAATTTCTAGAATAAATGTTGGGGTGTGAGATTTTTCAAAGATTCATCACTAGCTTTGCATAGTGGAATTTCCAGAATAAAAGTTGGGGTTTTAGAATTTTGCAAAGGATCTGTGGAATGGAGGGCCTCTGCAAGCTATGTATAGTAGGATTAAAAAAAATTGTAAAAAGACCTTTTTCCAAAATATGTTCGGTTTCGCAAAGTTTAAAATATGTTTTCATCAGTAAGAAAAACCATGATTTTTATCGGAAATGTTTTTCTTTAATTAAGAAAAATAGATAAAAAAAACAATGAATTACATACTCATTCTTTCTAACAGACCCTCCACAAATAGAGAGTCTCATTGACAGCTTTTTTATTTTTATTTTTTATTATCACATCAGTTTAACAAAATCCATGAATGGACATTGGACATGGTTTCTTTTAAATATATTATCCATATATCTATCTATCTGATGTAACAAAATTTTTTTAGATGAACAAAACCAATGGACATTAACATTTGGACCCTCCATAATGATATTATCAATCATATCACTTGGAGTTTGTGCTCTAAGCCTAGTTGTAAGATCCTTTCCAAATACATTAGCAAGCCTCTAATACATAAAAAAATGTTTGCTTTTCCAACATTTTGTATTTTGATTATTCTAAAATAGAGAAAAAGTTTATATAAAAAAATGTTCATACATTATGAAAAAAAAAGTATAAAAACAATCCAAAAAATAGTTAAAAGTATATGTCATAATGATTCAAAACCTGCACATAGAATTTCCATACTTCATCACTATCAACCTCCATACATTTCAGTGAATCATTCCGTCAAAATCTACTTTTGTTCAGTATATCATACATTATATATCGTTTTGTTTCTTCTACCTTTTCATCTTTGATTCAATATGTGGATTAGCTCTCAACCTCAATTAAGGACACATATAAAACAGTAGCCTCTCAATCATATTTAGTGTTCTAGTTCTAAATGAACCTATGTCACAGCGTTACCCATAAGCTACAACATCTTCTAAAATATTTAGCAAAGATTGCTTTCTAATCTTACTCCACGTGCACCTAAATCCAGTCTCCCTGATATCATTACAACTACCTCTAACTTTCATTGCTATTTAAGTACAGTGGTAGAATTATCATGATATCAACCACAACATAACAACAAATAAAATATAACAAAAATCTTAATTATTGCTGTTTCATAAAAATGATCCAAAGTTTTTTTTTTTTTTTTAAAAGTTGTTACAACAAAGTATTATGCAAAACAATTAACTACTGACCATGACGACCTCTTGACTTTTCAAATATTTGTTTAGCTAACTTATCTCTTCAGCTAGTCTACTAGTATGAGGAAACAATTGATCTAATAATGTCATTATCTACATCAGTTTCAACGCTTTCACTCGTATCAAACTCAAACTCCTCAAGATCAACTGACATCTTTCTTCTAATTAAATTATGTATGAGACAACGCGCTATAATGATCTTAATCTGTGTTTTCATTGGATAGAAAGATAGACTTTTTAAAATTACCCAATGCATTTTCAGAACTCTAAAGCATCTTTCTATTGTATTTCTAGTAAATGTATACTTCATGTTGAAATATTCTTTATGATTTAAGGATGCATAACCATCTCTCCATTTTGAAAGGTGATATCTTGTTCATCTATATGGTATAAGAAATCTATAACCATTAGTTTAACTAGCATCCATTGGGTAATAACAACCTTAAAAAAAAAAAAAGACAAAAAAGAGTTACCTCCTATTAGTTTATACAAGGTTCGAGCATTACAAAGTACAATTTTAGGATTAGTCATATAGTTGATATTTTTAATCCATTTGACCTACTTATTGCATCTCAGGGTACTCTTGAATCCGAGATAAAATCTTCCCAACTAGATAATATGAATATGAGTTCAATATTCTGGTTACACACACCTAGTACATTTATAACTATCTCACAATTCCTTGTTCGATATCTTGACTTATCGACTTCAAGTACATTCACCTTAATGTAAGTTCCATATAATTCTCTTAAACAATTATATATCATAAACAAAGTTACCCAAGTAAAATAATGTTGCAAATAATCTAATAATATTATTAACTAAACTAATCCATAAACATACCTTAAAATTATTATTAATATATATATATATATATATATATATCATGATGTAATAACTCACATAACATAGCAAATGTTCTTTTATCCATCTGAAGTTGACTAATACAATTCACATTATTGTTTAACAAGCTATTTACTAAAGACATATGTAATTCTGACATTCTGATTATTTGATTCCTAACACCTATATCATTTTTAATTCACCATGATGCTTACATGTACATAAGCAAAACCATCATAAAATACATATAAATATATTAGAATTCTAATTCGTTGGCAAGCAACAAGAACACAACAACATTTCTTTGATCCATATATACTACATTGAAAAGAAGAAGAACAAAAAAAATATAAAAAAACATTGTAAACACACATAAGAAATGGGAATAATGAATTACCATTCTACCCGCAAATTAAAGCAACATAAGTAGTATGTATTATGTGATATACTTTAGGTAACCTTTTCCAAAGGCAATAAATTAATTGCTATAGAAGCTATTAGGACTAATAAAATGCACTACATATAAAGTATACTATGTGTCTAGTAAATAGGTTTTAGATAGTCTTTAATGTAGTAATTTTGTTTAAAATAAAAGCAACTCTTCTAGACTAATCAACATGCAACACCTGTAAACTGTAATATAAAATCGGCCAATCAAATAGGCATGCATTATCTAACACAGAGAGATTTTAGATTCTCCATTTTGTTTCTAATAGCAAATGGGCTCATATACAAAATGCTATATTGGCCATGCTCTTAATGTGATATGATTTGTGCAATATTCTATCATTAATTGTTTAACATTAAAGAACACATATAATTTTCTAATTTAAATTTTAATTGCTTATCTCTACATAACCAAGTTTTTAAACTTTAACTTAACTTTTTTTGTGAGTATAATTGCATATTTTATGGTTAAGATCATATGTTCAGGCAAGCATAGTGGGTTTTCCAATTTAATTCATGTCAACAATATTACCTAAAGTCTCATATCAAAAGTCAACAAAATTAAGTCGAAGTAATTACTAATTTTTTTCCAGTTGAAAGTAATAACTATTGTTTAAAGCATTATGATTAAGAAGTATAAACATAGTACAATGGCTGTCATTAATTATTGTATTTTCTTTATATACCTATAAAGTTGCAATTCATATATATATTTACTAAGCCAATTGAAATAACTACTTTTTACAGTTTAATCCATGATAACTAGCATATATGTCTGCATATTGAAATTATTTTGTACAAAAAAATTCAACTCCTTGTTGTTCTAGGCCATGCAAAGAGCACTTGCATCAACGTTAAAAGCAAACAATTTCCAAGTGACCATGATAGGATCGCCTCTGAAGTCCTTACTAGACACTCGAAGTAGTCTTGCCTAGGGAAACCCCACCAAACCAATGTTGAAAAGTCCAATGGAGCATTCCCATAATTGGATGCAACCCAACAGTACAAGTAAAATATCAATGATACTGCTAAAAGATTTTCCATAAATTCAACTTCACTAACTTCAAATGGAAAGTCATACATAAGAGGTTAATTCACCAAAGTATACTAAATAAAATAAAAGAGTTTGAACAACACTTAAATGTAGTATGCACAAATTGTCAACTAAGGCCTAAGGAAATAGTTTAAGAAAACAAAACTATGGGACAAGCTTAATGATAAAAACTTTGGCCGACTTCCTCCTAAACCCATAACAAATAAAGTATGGATCATTCTAAAATAAGTTTTAATGTTAACCTCAACCCTCAATCAACCTGTGACTAACAAATTTGGTATAGTGATGATACCATAATAGAGAATGGAAAATCTATTGATAAGTCTAGGGTTTGAATGCCACAAGTAAAGCTTGATAAGTTCAATAGTTCTCACAATTATGCTAAAAATTTTTAAACTGTTTTATTCAACTAAAAAGCTTGCCTGTTTATAAGAAAAGTACAAATTCTAGTTTTCTAAAACAAAAATTGACATTAAACCTAGTTTCCTAATCCTAATTTGACTAATCAGCTTTCTTTTAATTGAAATGAGGAAAGATGTTTTAATTTAAATCTAGTTTCCTAATCTTAATTTGACTAATCAAACTTCCTTTAATTGGAATTAGGAAAGATGATTTAATTACATGATTAAGACAAATTAAAAAACTAATTTGGCACTTGTCCTAATATAAAATAAACACAAAAATAATTAAGATCTCTAATTACAATTTGGAAATTAATTAATAACTTGGACACCAAGAAGAATCAATTCGGTCTTGAAGCTTATCATTCCTCAAAAATGCCATATAAGATGCCATATGCCACTATCACATTATCATATGGTTGCCATGTCAACATCTAAGTCAACAAAGGCTTTTCTTCATGAATTTGGCTATTGAATCCTTTATATTGAATCATTCTTGATTCACTTTCAGTAGTGAATTTCCCTTCAGAGCTAAATAGCTCCTAGATTAAATCATTTAGTGCTTCTTTGAATCTTTAGCTTGAGTTCATGTTATTGGTCCTGCTTCAATTGTATAGGATCTTGGCTCCAGCTTATTGTGCTCCTAGGTAGGTCTATATCATTCCCTTTCTCTTGCGAAAAAATCATCCTCAAATCAAAATCATCACCTGCAAAAAAAGAAGATAAGTCATAAATATTAAAAATAGCACTAACATTATACTCACCTGGAAAATCTTAAATATATGCATTGTCGTTTAGTCTCTCAAACACTTGAAAATATCCATTTTCTCTTGGCATAAGCTTACACTTGCACTGGGCTGGGAATCTTTCTTTCCTTAAATGCATCAAAACAACACCTATACTTATTTCTAAGGCATCACATTCAATCTAAAGTTTTTTTGAAAAGTTAAGCAAAACCAATAAAGACGCATTAGAAGTATTTCCTCCAACAAATTAAAGGACTTTGTTTGTTCTTCTCTTCAATGGAAACCTACACTCTTCTTGATAACCTCTGTCAAAAGTGTAGCAATGATACTAAAATCATTGACAAATCTTTTATAAAAGTTAGCCAACATGTGAAAACTCCTAACATTTATAATTGAAGTTCACGTGGGCCATTCTTGAATGGCCTTAACCTTCTCTTAATTAACTTTAATACCTGCAACACTTATTACAAGCCTAAAAAGACAAGCTTAGATTGAAAAAAATTACATTTTTTAAGATTAGTAAACAACTTCTCTTTCCTAAGAATTTCTAAAATAAGCCTAAGATGTTTTACATGCTCTTCTAAACTCCTACTATATATAAGAATGTCATCAAAATACAGAACCAAAAACCTATCAATAAAAGAATCCAAAACATGGTTCATTACTCTCATAAAAGTACTAGGAGCATTAGTTAATCCAAATGGCATAACCAACCACTCATATAATCGATGTTTTGTTTTAAAGGAAATTTTCCACTCATTATTTTCTTTCATGCGTATAAGGTCAATATTAGATAACATGCATGCACCATATAGCTCATTAAATATATCATCTAACCTAGGGATAGGATGTTTATACTTAACAGTTTTATTGTTAATGACCTTACAATCAACACACATTCTCCATGTTCCATCTATTTTAGGGACTAATAACAATAGAACAGCACACAGACTCATGCTTTTGCTAATATAATATTTTTCTAACAATTCATTTACCTGACATTGAAGCTCCTTCATTTCTTCAGGATTACTTCTATATGATGATTGGTTATGAACTGTTGCACCTGGAACAAAGTCAATTTGATGCTCGATCTTTCTAATTGGTGGAAGTCCATTTTGTATCTTTTTGGAAAAGATATCATCAAATTTCTACAAAAGAGAAGTTACAGAACTAGCAAATACATGATTTGGAGTTAGCTAAATTATTCAGAGAAGCTTCTTTATACATCATTACAAACATAGGATTTTTACATTAGAAAGCTCTCTTGATCTCACTTATTTTTGCATAGAACCCCTCTTTTCTTTTTTCTCTCTCTCTCTCTCTCTCTTTTCTTTTTCTACCTTACTCATGGACTTACCTGACTTACCTTTGGAATGTGGTTCGAGCGTATGTTGAAAATTACCTATAAGGGCCATCTGATCTCTCTTAGTCGTAGGAATGGTGGGTTCAGATTTTTGTTGTTGTTTAGCCTCTCTTCTTCATTGCATCTTTAGCTGATCTTCAAAATCTCTTTAGGAGTTAATGGCATTAGTACAACCTTATCACCTTTGTAAGAAAACACAATTTTGTTTGTCCAACCTTTGAGTTTAGTATCCCTATCAAATTGGCAAGATCTACATAACAATATGTGTATCGCATGCATAGGTACAGAATCACAAAGCATTTCATCCTCATGATCATCAGTGTTAAATTTTACCCCACTATCATTTAATCATTGCAATCTATGAGGATTGGAATAGTTCATAGTTGTTAAATCTAACTTTTTAACCATAACAGTACTAGCTACATTAGCACAACTTTCTTCGTCAGTTATCATATACATACCTTATCTTCGATTACACATCTAGTATGAAAGATGTTCTCTCATTGTATTTGATCTTCATCTTTATAGATTGTTAGGGCACTTATTGCAACTAAATCCAAATTTACCTTTATGATTAACCCTCTTAGCTTCTAAAAAGTGTTGACATTTAAATACCATCTCCATGTGTTGCTCCCATTTTAAGTATGTTTTGGATCACTCTTGGCTTGAAAAGGTGGAATCTTGAGCTTAATACCACTTAAATCATCCTCCCAGTCTTGTTTTATCCTCCAACATGTTGTCTTATGTAAAACTCGAATCTCCAACATGGTTGTCTTATGTAAAACTCGAATTCCTTCTCCAATTTTTCCTTTAATTCGCTTCCGTAGTTACTGCCTTTAAACTCCTCTTCGGTTTATCTATGTACTCCATTACCATGTCCTTGTGGTACATACCGAGTAGGTTGTTAAAATATGAATGCTTTAGAATTCGCAGCTACTTACAATTTAAGTTGCTCCATCTCCTTCACCATTCGCTGCATATCTCCCATGAAAGTGGTGAACACGTTAGTATCAATCTTTATCTTAGAGTTCGATGACTCCTCTTTGTCCTTGAATATGTTTACCTTTTGATTGTTAGTGAGCAAAATAAAGAGATCCTCATTAATTCACTCCCCACGTGTATCACTTAATCAAAGTGTCAGTCTCTCATGTTTCACAAAATTAAGTGGATTTTAACCTTAATAAATTAACATTCTAGCTTCTTACCACTCAAGTTAAATTTACTTAGTTCTTTGCAAACTAACTTAACTAATTCAATTACTATAAATAGGTCCAAACTGAACTTAACAATAAGTCTAAACAATGATAAAGAAAGCAAGAATCAAATAAGAAACACTAATATCTAGAATTTGGCCAACTAAGACTGAAATAAAACAAACTCTAGTTTTGAATGATAATCTAGTCAAGCATCAATAGTTAAAGGTTTCAAAGATCAAATTGAATAAGTTTGAGGCAATAGTACAAGGAATAAAAGGGTGAAAACAAACCTTTTGGAATTGGCCATGTAGATTCCTTGAATCTTAGGTTTTAAGTGCTTCCTTTCAAACCTGAACTTTTAACCTTTTAAATTAACAAACTCAACCACAATATCAAGCAACTCAAACAACTTGAATTTTTTAGAACTTTTAGTGCAATTTCAGAACTTTTGATGCTACTAAAAGGTATCAATTCATTCTTCCACTCAAATATCAAACAACTTTTCCAAAAATCATACAATTAGAGTTTTTAGTACAATTTCAGAACTTTGATGCTTAACCCAATTTTTTTTTAATGCAAGGATGAATTTGGATAGTAAAAAGAACAAAGCAAACAAGAATAATGATATCAATGATCAAAGAAAAACCTATGATGATTGGCCAAAGAAGAAAACAAATGAATTTTTTTTTTTTTTTTTTTTTTACTATGGATGGCAAGGATGATAAGAAGAAATATATGACGCAATTCTTACCTAATGCAAAAATTGTAAAATTAAAAAATCAAACAAACAAAAACAATAAACGTAAGATAGATCAAAGCTACTTAGAAAATCAGGCTCCAATACCAAACAAACATAGACCGACTCGCTCCTAAACCCATAACAAATAAAGTATGGATCATTCTAAGACAAGTTTTAATGGAAATCTCAATCCTTATTCAACCTGTGACTAAGAACTTTGATATAGTGATGATGCCACTATAGGGAATGGAAAACCTCTTGATAAGTCTAGGGTTTGAAAACCACAAATAAAGCTTGATAAGTTCAATAGTTCTTAGAGAAACAAGATAATAACTTTCACAATTATGATGAAAATTCATAAGCTGTTTTATTTAACTAAAAGAGTGCCTATTTATAGGCAAAATACAAATTCTAGTTTCTAAAACAAAAATTGACATTAAACCTAGTTTCCTAATCTTAATTTGACTAGTTAACCTTCCTTTAATTGAATGTAGGAAAGATGATTTAATTTAAACCTAGTTCCTAAACTTAATTAGACTAATCAACCTTCCATTAATTGAAATTATGAAATGTGACTTAATTACATAATTAAGGCAAATTAGGAAATTAATTTGAAACTTGTCCAAATATAAAATAAATACAAAAACAATTAAGGTTCCTAATTACAATTTGGAAACTAATTAATAACTTAGATACCAAGAAAAGTCAATTCGATCTTGAACCATATCAATCCTCACAAATGCCGCATAGGACACCGTATGACGCTACCACATCATCCTATAACTGCCATGTCACTATGCCATTTTAGCAATATACCAAATCATCGTACCACTTCGGCAATATATCACGTCATAGCAAAGGCTTTTCTTCATGAATTTGGCCGTGTAATTCTATACATTGGACCATTCTTGATTCACCTGCAGTAGTGAATTTCCTTCGAGAGCTAAACATCTCCTAAGTTAAACCATTTAGTGGTTCTTTAAATTTTTTATCTTGAGCTCATGTTATTGGTCCTATCTTAAATTATATAGAATCTTGGCTCTAGGTTGTTGTGCTCTCAGGCAGGTCCTCATCACTTAGTGAATAGAAATATATTAATAATATGAAAATAGTCATTTAGAATTCAAACATTTTCAATCAAGACCTCACTTTCATTTTTTTGAAAAGTTTCCATTTTTAAAATCGTTTTACAAAACCCAACTTATACCCCAAAATAGTATCACAAAAATAGCGTTTCATAATTAAAGAATTTAAAATCTCGTTGACCAACTAAAACATAAATTTAATGTTGGACAATAAACAATATATATATATATATATATATATATCAGAAATAACACATATAGTATACCATATAATATATTTAGCGCTACTAAAATGTCTTGAAACATCATTAGACTGTAAAGAAATACACATAAACCAACATCATAAGGGAAGGGCACACAATTCATCATCACTTCAAGAGAATGACATACAACTCATCATCATTCTCACATATAAAGACATGTCAACCTATGAGCACGAGTCAGCTGCACACGACTCATCATTACTCCAAGAGAATGGCACATAATTCCTTATCATTCTCTCATATTGCGACTATACATAGGATGAGTAAACTTGCACAAAGCTAATAACACAAACAGAACCTTTGATATTATATGGTACACCCCTTTAAAAACAACAATGCTGCATTTATAAACCATTTTTTAAAATCATACTTTCTATTTTTTCCAAACGCATATAGTACTGTAAACAAAAATTTAATATTCAAACTTAACCATTTATGTAAATACTTCAAATATTCAGAATCATTATTTCATATCAAAATATAAATATCAACAGGGAAATATATATTACCATAAATCATTTTTAAGAATTTTGAAATATAAACACTTAAATATGCTTAAAAATATACAATTTCAAATCCACTTTTTCAAAACCAATTATTTTCCAAAAAGACTAAAATGTCAATCAAATACCCAGATATTTAAATACCAGAAATTTCAAATTCACAATATACTCATTTGAATTTAAAACCACTTAAAGTTTTGACAAAAGTTACGTGAATTAATAACACATATATATATATACTTATACATGTATACGATGAATATGTAAATGAAAGCATAAACATAAAATATTCAAACCATATATATATAATTATGCTAATATGCCCAAAAATTATTTAAAAATATAAACCACTCATTGATACCGATGATGTCTACTATTCTTCTGCATGTTCGCCTCTAATTTTAGTATGGGTGCCTATAATATAATAAATTATTCCTCTCCAAAAATCAAATCCAAGACATTGATGCATACCAATGTTCCAAAATAACTTTCATAACTCCAAAATAAAATTGCGTACTGAGTCTTCTGTTAAGTCCCATTAATATCTAATTACATAAATCCAACTTCAGTTTTGTCCAATTTATCCAATTATGTCCAAACATAGTTCAAATTTATCTGATATTACACTGATTGATTTAAAAATGGAAATATTATCAAACAACTTCCAAAATTTAAAATTTTATATCAATGGAAAGCCCAAAAGACGAGGAATACAATGGTGTACTTACTTTGATCTAAAAACATTATCGTTGGCCAGAAAACACATCGAAAAAATGAGCAAATTTGATGTTGATGGATCTCTCAAATGGTGAGAAACCTTAGTAAAAGAAAGCTGGAAATGAGTTCAGAGGGTCCAAAAATAGTGGGTAAAGTGTATGAGTAGGCCTAGAATGGTTGGACAATGCCAAAATCCCTGATGACTCGTCAAACTACCATCGTTAGCTTTGTTAGACCAATTTGGGCACATTTGGCAGCGATTTGGCCAGAGATTTAGAGACCATGTTTGCCAAATGACAAGCAACACCCCTGGCTAGCACACGGTGGTTACAGGTATGCAGAAAAGAAGAAAACTAGTATGACCTGATTGGTGGTGGTGATGGGTCGAGTCAACCCAGTTCGCATGTTTCAAGTCTTCTGGAGGTTTTTGGGACTTTTTAGATATTTTTTGAATTTGTTTCATGAGAACACATTTATCAAGGTATATATTGATATGAACCTAGGTCGGTTCCACCTAAACCCGTATTATATTAGTCCGGATCTCAATTAAGTTCAAGTTCTTATGGGAAAACCTTAACTCCTAACCAACCAATGATTAGAAATCTTGGTATAATGAAGATGCCACAATAGGTTATGGAAGTCCTATTGGTAAGTTAAAACTAAAATACTCACTCTCTAATGGTCTTTTAGGTGTTTAAAGAGAATTAAGAGAATTCAATCTCACAAAATAATTTTCTGAATATTATTAATGGTGTGTTCTTCCTAAAAAATAAGCCCTTAAATAGGCTAAAGTCACAAAACAATAAACCATAAAAACCTAGGATAAAACCAGCAAAGCATGTTAGATTCCTAATGTGGCCGAATTTTCTCTCTTCTATCCTAATCTAATTTTGATTAATTAATTTCTTTATTTTGAATTAGTAATTAATTAATTTACAATGAAAATAATAAAATAATAACTTTTCTAATTTTATTTTTCCAGTAAAGAAATAAATAGAAACCAAATAAAAGACTAATTTTCTAAAATAAAAAGTCAAAATCAAATTAGGAAACTATTTAACTATCTTTTTAACTAAGTTAGCTTTGACCAATCTTTGACCAATTTAAACTCCAAATCAGCTTCCATATACCTTGTAGGATGCCAAATAGGATTATTGTTGAGTTCCACATGTTGCCCTTGATTGGAACAAATAGAAAATGCCAATTTAGCATAATACAGTAAAGCCAGCAAATAATATAGCAAAACCGGTTTCTCTCCCACGCGCACAAGCCCTTTTTGATTGCCTTTGAAGCTGCCTTGACTTGATTCCATGACCTCTTAGAGATATGTATTGAATTCATGAAATGTTGGAACCATTTCTTGCTGCCCGTCCATATTTGCAAGAAAACAGCTATCCGGGTCCATATCGGTCTGCATCACTCAGATGCTTAAAACAGGCTTTGTATCTTGGGATATGGACAAGCCCTTTTGATAATTGATAACTCCCTGAATAAAGGTAGCTAGATTGTCTTTAAATCTCTTAGTTTTAGCCCTAGTGATTGGCCCGGTCTTCATCCATATCGGGTTAGCACCCCAGCTGAAAAATAAGCCTTTTAAATAGGCTAAGAGTACAAAACAAAAACCCTAGGATATTAAGGTAAAATTCGGCCAACATGGATTGGAATTAGGAAAGTGGCCAGATTTTATAACATTTCCTAAACTAAATTTGTTTAATTAATTCCTTAATTTTGAAATAGGAATTAATTAATTTACAATCAAAATAATAAAATTCTAACTTTCCTAAAGTAATTTGTCCAGCAAATAAATAAATAAAAACCAAAATAAAGACTATTTTTTAAAACAAAAGTCAAATGTTCAAATTAGGAAACTAGTTGACTAGTTTGGCAACTAAGCTATCTTTATCTAATCACCAGCTAGTTTAAGCTCCAAATCAGCTCCAATATGATATGATTAATATTGATTCCCATATGTTGCCTTTGATTAGAATAAGTCAAACTTGCTTGATCAACAAAAGAAGTCAAAGCCAGCGCCAAAAAATGCATTTTCGGCCAAAGTGAAGCCTTATGTGCACATGCCTCATTTGAATAGCTTAGCTTCGGTCTCCACATGATTCCATGGCCTCATGGTGATCTCAATCTCATTCATAGGCTAACAAACCAATCCCTTGCTATCTGGAACAAATAAATGCTTCAAAACAGCTTGTTGGATCCATATTCGCCTTCATAACTTGGATGCATAAGATAGGCTTTGGATTTTCGGATATTGTCATGCCCTCTTGGGATTGAAACACTCCTTGGATGAAGATAACCAAGTTGTCCTTGAATCTCTTAGCTTGTGCCCTCGTGATTGGCTCCGTCTTTATTTGTACAGGATCAGCATGCTAGAGGGTAGTCGGTTGTACAGGTAGGGGTGGATTCTCATTATTCCCCTCCTCTTGAAAAGGATTTTCCCTCGAATCAAAGTCATCACCTACAGCAAATGGGGATAAATTAGCAACATTAAATGTAGCACTCACATTATACTTATCTGGCAAGTCAAGCTTGTAGGCATTTTCATTAATCCTCTTAAAAACTTGAAAATGTCCATCCCCTCGTGGCATAAGCTTTAACGTTCGTTGTTTCGAGAACCTCTCCTTCCTTAGGTGCAAATAAACCCAATTTCCAGGCTCAAATACAACCTTTATTTGTCCTTTATTAGCATTCTTTACATATTGTTTCATCGTCCTCTCAATGCTTGCTTTTATCTCTTCATGAATCGACTTTACAAAATTAGCTTTTTGTTTTCCAGATTAGCACATTCACTTGAAGGCAAATGTGTTATATTTAATGAAGTCAAAGGATTAAATTCGTAAACAATTTCAAATAGAGTGTATTTAGTAGCTGAATGTATTGATCTAGTATAAGCAAATTCTACGTACAGCAAACATTCCTCCCATATTCTTAAATTTCTACTAATTAATGCTCTTAACAATGCAGACAAAGTTCTATTTACTACTTCAATTTGTCCATCAGTTTGTGGATGAAAAGTAATTGAAAATAAAGTTTAGTCTTTAACTTAGCCCACAATGTTTTCCAAAAATAATTTAAGAACTTAGCATCCCTATCCGAAACAATTGTCCTATGCATTCCATGAAGTCTTACTACTTCTTTAAAGAATAAATTAGCCACATTAGATTCATCATCAGTTTTATTAAATGCAATAAAATGTGCCATCTTAGAAAACCTATTAACAACTACAAAAATTGAATCTTTTCCATTCCTAAACCTAGGTAAACCAAGAACAAAATCCATAGATAAATAAACCCATGGAAAAAATGGAATCGGCAATGGCATGTAAAGTCCATGTGGTTTCAATTTTGATTTGGACTTTCGGCATTTAAGCATCTCTCATATATCCTCTCCATATCTCTCTTCAGTTAAGCCAATAAAAGTGTTCTTGTAGAATGGTTAAAGTTTTTAAAACATCAAAATGACCCATTAAACCCCCACAATGACCTTACCTAACTAGTAATTCCCCAACATTACAATTAGGTACACAAAGTTGATTTTCCCTAATAAATATCCCTAAAAAATGTAGAATTTGTTATAAACCTGCTTAGGTCAATTTTTAAATATTTCACTAAAATTACTATCATGCTCATAAAGTTCTTTCAATTGTTTAAATCCAAGCAATCTAGCATCTAAGGTAGAAAATAATACATACTTTTGGGATAATGCATCGGCAACCACATTTTCCTTACCTTTCTTGTAGCGGATGACATAAGAAAAAGTTCCAATGGATTTAATCCACTTACCATGCCTTTGCTTGAGCTTCCCTTGACCTTTGATGTGCTTCAAAGATTCATGATCTGTATGAATCACAAACTCCTTCGGCATTAAATAATGTTGCAATGTCTCCAATGCTCTCACGAAAACATACATCTCTTTGTCATAGGTCGGGTAATTCAAGGTAGCTCCATTTAAATTCTCACTAAAGTAAGTTGTGGGTCTTCCTTCTTGCATTAAAACAACTCAAATACCTACACCTGAAGTATCACATTCAATTTCAAAAGTTTTAGAAAAATTAAGCAAAACTAATAAAGAGGCATTAGTTAATTTTTCTTTCAACAAATTAAAAGATTTCTCTTGTGCTTCCTCCCATTTGAATCCAACATTCTTCTTGACAACTTTAGTTAATGGTGCTACAATGGTGCTAAAATCCTTGACAAATCTTCAGTAAAAACTAACCAAACCATGAAAGCTCCTCACTTGGGTAATAGAGGTACTTGAATTACTTGGAGAGGTACTTGAATTACTTGGACCTTGGATTGGTCAACTTTAATTCCTGCAACACTTATAACAAATCCTAGGATAACAAGCTCATCTTAACAAAAATCACACTTTTTCATGGTAGCAAATAACCTTTCCTTCCTAAAAATATTTAAAACTTACTTGAGATATCCTACATGTTCATCAAGATTTCGGCTATACACTAGGATATCATCAAAATATACAACCACAAATTTTCCTATAAATGGACGTATGACATGATTCATTAACCTCATAAAAATGCTAGATGCATTAGTCAAACCAAAAGGCATTACTAACCATTCATACAATCCGTATTTAGTTTTAAATGCGGTTTTCCATTCATCACCCTCTTTCATCCTAATTTGATGATACTCTTTTAAAACATGCAAGAACCATACAATTCATCAAGCATATCATCTAATCTAGGAATTGGATGCCTATACTTAATATTTATATTATTTATGGCTCTACAATCTACACACATGCGCCATGATCCATCTTTCTTAGGTACTAATAAAACAGGGATAGCACATGGACTCATACTTTCATGAATATATCCTTTTTCAAGCAATTCACTTACCTGATTTTGTCGTTCCTTCATCTCCTTGAGATTACTTCTATATGCAGGCCTATTAGGAATTGCAGCTTAAGGAATAATGTCAATTTGATGTTCAATCCCTCGAATAGATGGTAAACCACTAGGAATTTTCTCGGGAAATACATCATTAAATTCCTGTCAAAGAGAAGAAATAGAACTTGGAAATTCAAGCTCTTCAAGGTTAGCTTGATCATTTAGGTAAGCATCTTTATAAATCATGACTAGCAATAGTTTATTACTCAAAATTACCTTTTTAACCTCACCTAGACTAAGATAAAAAAATTTCTTTTTCTTCTCTTTCCTCTTTTTTTCTTTCCCACTTTCAGCCACTTCACCTTTCGTCACACTCTCGGCTTTCTCACTTTGTTCTTCCTCTTAACTTCCTCTCTCTTTTTCCTTTCAATTTTAGGTTTAGGACACTTACTTTGGATAGATGAGTCGGTTTTACCTTTCTTCACAAATGGTGAAGTCGTGGGTGCCATAATATATAGTATCTTTATCAAATTGTCATGATCTACCTAATAAAATATGTCCGGCATGCATAGGCACAGCATCACATAAAACGACATCCACATTTTATCAATGTTAAACTTCACCTTGGCTTGTTTGTTCACTTTCATCTCACCACTATCATTAAGTCATTGTAATCTATATGATTCGAGATGTTTAATGGTTGTTAACCCTAATTTATCAACTACCACATTACTAATTAGATTAACACAACTTCCACTATTAATTATTATACTACAAATGTTACCTTGAATTTCACATCGGATGTGGAAGATGTTTTCTCTTTTGGCCTTGATCCTTATCTTTATACGTGGTTAGAACCCTCCTTGCCATCGAACTCAATCTCCAATTTCTTCATCAACAAATTCGCCCTCTTCCTCGGATTCTTCACTTTCGAACTCCAACTCTCCATTGCCTTTCAATACCATTATTCTTCGATTTGGGCATTGATTGGCAATATGCCCTTGACCCTGGCACTTAAAACAAACAATGTCATGAGTTCTAGAAGTTTTAGAATCAAGCTTACCACTCAATTTAGATGCTGGTGGGTGTTCAGCCAGATTGTCCTTCCTTGGCTGATTGGAGCTCTCTTCACCATGTTTTGATTTTGGCTTTGTATCATATGTGGGATTGCTTCTCCAAACACTTGAATTAGGCCTCCCACTGCTAGAAACTTCTCAAAACCGTGAGCTTGTAGCCCTCATCTTGAATTGGTTCTTAATTTTAATAGCCACATGAAGCATCTCTTCCAATTCCACATATTGTTACAATTCTATTTCGTTGGCTATCTCTCAGTTCAAACCTTCCAAAAACCTTGCCATGGTTGCCTCACGGTCCTCATTTATACTTAACCTCATCATGAGCATCTCCATCTCTTGATAGTAGTCCTCTACGGTCCTATGGTATTGTGTCGGCATAAATCCTTTTCTCATGGTTCCTTTCATTTGTCGCCAAGTAGTAATTAATTTATCACCAACTCTCCTTTAAGTACCGTGCTCGTTAGTCCATTATTGGAGTGCATAATGTCCAAAATCCAAAGCAGCCAATTTAACCTTCTTTACCTTGGAGTAGTTATGGCAATCGAATATCATCTCCATATGCTCCTCCCATTCTAGATAAGCCTTCGGATCACTCTTTCCCATAAAAGGTTGTATATTGACCTTAATATTTCCAACATCAGCTTCCTCATGGGCTTTCCTCCCACGGGTTTTCCTTCCTTGGAGTGCAAAAACATCTTCAAACTCCTCCTCTAGGTTATCTCCATAATTACCTCCTTCGAATTCCTCCCTAAATCTTCCACAGCCTCCTCGGCCTCCATGTGGTTCCTTAGATTCGGCCCACCTTGAAAATTCTCAATTCTTTCCATTCTTTGACCTAGGAGATCAAAGCGAGCATTTATCTTTTGAAGTTGTTCCAAAACCGCCATCATGTCAGTAGGTTCACCTCCAAGTCCCGTTGCTCTTGATTCGCCTCTGTATCCCACGGATTGCTCTTCAAGATTTCTTAATGAACCATCTCCTCTCCTCATTATTGGATCTACCATGTTAATAAAAATAATGCAAAACTCCTCACAAATTCACTCCCTCATATGTTTCAATCAAACAAGGTCTCGGCACTCGTGTTTGCATACTAGTTTTGGCTTTTAACCCTCTTTTAGGCTCACACGCTCTTACATTTTTCCACTCAAAGAATTATCTAAAAGTTCTATTAAAACACACTCAAAACAGCAATTAGATCATAAGTATACCCTAATTAAACTTATCAACAAGACAGTAACTAAAACAAGCAAATACCGAGTGAATTGATAAAACCTAGTCTCGACCTAACTAACCAAAAACAAGGTAAATCAACAAGGAATTTTCGGAATCAATAAAGAGCAGACCAGAATATTAAGAAACCAATAATTCAAGGATAAAATTTAGAAAAAAGATTCAAACAAAGAACAAGAAAAAATTCGAACAAAATATAGAATAGTTGTTGGTTGTAGGTCTTGTAATTCAAGTCTTTGTCTCAATTCCTTTAGCTAATTTTAATCCAAACAATCTTAGCACTCAAAATTCAAATATCCAACAACTAAATATTGAATAAATAATCAGCAACTCAACAATTACAATTATGCTTCCCAAAAACAAAATATCCCCTAATAATGATCTACCAAAACCGCCTTTGTGCAGTAAATTTTTTTTTTTTATCTTCAGCTTTTCTTTTTTTTTTTCCCCTTTTTTTCTATTTTTTTTTAAACACTCACAAATTATAAACACCAACTTCAGCAGCAAGAAACAACACCAAAATTACAATTCCAATGCCAAAATTTCACCAAACCAAATCCACATTTCAAACAAGATTTTTTTTTTTCATATATGAATGCAACTAATTAAGATTAAAACAGCAAAGAAAAATCAACAATAAACCAAATTTCTAGGAACTAATATGCAAAACAACCAACAAACTAGGAGACAAAAATTTGGCTAAGAAACAAATTCGTCTATGTAGAAAAATCTGTTTTTTTTTTTTTTATTATTATTTTTTTTTATGCAGAACGTGAAGAAGATAGAAGCAAAAACCTTAACCTAATACTAAAATTGTAGATTAACACAAAACAAAATAATAAAAAAATAAGATAGATCAAACCTGAACAAAATTCGGCTATAATACCAAAGGATACGAACCTAGGTCGACTTGCTTCTAAACCCATATTATACTAGCCCGGATCGAAAATTAAGCTCAAATTTTAATGTTTACCTTAACCTTTAATCAACTTGGGATTAGAAAACTTAGTAAATGATGAAGATGCCACAATAGGTGATGG